>NC_053433.1:68610490-68889061 GCF_007990345.1 Gossypium hirsutum
CATGGTCTTACACAAAATCAGATACGATGTCGGTGTCACTTTAGAAACATATATAGCTTTTCAGATACTAGCATATTATCAGAATTTACTCAGAATTCATTCATCAGGCTCTTACAGCCGTCTAATACAGATTATAACTAGTATATACAATATTCAATCAATTTAACACGTAACTATTTTTTTACTTAACTCGTACAAATTTCGGACGGAAACGAGTCGACTATTCAACTATTTTGGACTTCCCTCGATCTAAGTCTAATTTTCTTTGTTCTTGATCTAATACAATTCAAATTCAACCATTTAATCATTCATTTCAGTCAAAATAATCCATGAACACATATTTAGGGCACTTTACATTTTAGCCCTGACATTTTCACACTTTGACAATTTAGTCCATTTTTCACAAAATCACAAATATGAAAAATTCACCAAGACTATAGCTTGGCCGAATATACATATCTTCCATACAAGCCCAAATAAAATATTTAATTTACAATTTAGTCCTTAAAAACCTCATTTTCACAAATTAGACCAAATAGCTCTATTTCATCAAAAATTTAAGAACAAAGCATGATAATCTCACGTATATCTTTCATAATCCATATAAAAACATTACAAAGCTCGTATAATTATCAATGACACATTTCATAATCTTTAATAGAAACAGAAATTTAGACATGAGTTTTGAAGAACACGAAGCAACGATCACAGAAATGTAGAAATTATCAAAAACCGAACTCGAATGAACTTACAATTTAAACATGCAAGTCTAAAAATGCTTCAATGGCTTTCTTTTTCTCCTTCATATTCGGCCAAGAGATAACTTTTGCATGGCCATTTATGTTTTGTTTTTATTAAACAACATATATTAAACCTTTTACTAAAATACCCTTGCATTTAAACATTAATAAACCATTTACTAATGTCCAACAAAGTCATTTAATACATTACATGGTTAAATAACCACATAAAGACCTATTAGTCCAAAGCCATTTCAACTACATACATTAAACATGAAGCACGCTAATTTCACCTTTTATACGATTAAATCCTTTTTCATAATTAAGCACAGAAACAGACAAATTAAATCACATAAACTTCCCAGATAAAATTTCACATATCACAGACATAGAAAATAATATTAATTTTTTTTCAGAATCAGTTACGTGGTCTCGAAACCACTGTTCCAACTAGGGTCTAAATCGGACTGTTACAATTCTCCCCTTTAAGGATTTTCATCCTGAAAATCTTACCATTAAACAGATTCGGATATTATTGTCTCATAACATCTTCAAACTCCCACGTGGCCTCTTTAACACCTTGTCGATGCACATCACTTTAACTAATTGAATTTTCTTATTTCGTAACTCTTTAACCTCAAGAGCTAAAATACGGATCGACTTTTCTTCATAAGTCATATCAGATTGAATTTCAATATCAAACGGTGAAATTACATGTGAAGGATCAGATTTGTATAGTCAAAGCATCGATACGTGAAATTGCATTATATTCTGAATCTGTTTTGAATTTTGTATGTGCGAATATTTGTGCCTTGATTTTTATCAGGCGTGTTAATTTATAGAAAGACCATGTGATAGACTTGAATGTGATAGGTGAATTTAAAGTGGCAATATGCATGGTTTTGACATGAGGGACTTGCATGTCAATGGACCACTTTTAATTAGTGGCGGCATAATGATAGTTGATAGATATTATATGCATTTTATTTTAGCATGATATAGTTAATGGCTTTATATTATGGAAGAAAGAATATTAAAGAAAGGGGAATAAATAAGAAAGCAAGAGAAGTCTTCATCTTCTTTCTTTTCTTGAAGTGCCGTGAGCTAGGGAAGGAGGGAGACTTCATTGTTTTGGGTTCTAGCGAACTAAGAAGAAAAGGGGAAGTGTTTTGGGATGTTCGGTTTTTGGAGGCAATTTCTAAGGTAATTTCATTGTAATTTTGTTAAATTTTGATGAATACGAGCTTCACTTCTTTATCTAGCCGAACCCATTTGCTAATTTTGGTCTAAGTGGCGTATTAAGTTCGGTTCATGTGTTTTTGAGCTAGGGATTTGTTTTTAAAGTTAAAGTTGCTGGATAAGTGTTGGATGGACTTGATAATGTTAAAATTATTGAGTGTGTAAAGTTATAAGTTTAGTTTATGATTGGGAGCTTAAATTTAGCTCAAATTTAACTCAATTTCTTATATTAAGCATTTCGGCTATGGTGTGGATTGCATAAAATTTGAAGTATTTGATGTTTGAGAGTTCTAAATAGTTAATTATTAGTGAGGCTTAGTAATTTTGTGTTAAAGATGAATTTCATTACTAAAAGTGGTATTCGGCTATGTGGCATTGTGTTAAATTTTGGATGTTGTTTTTTTTAATTTTAAATTGACTATTAAGTAAGCTTTAAGGTTGTTAAATGGTAAAAGAGACTTGAGAGTGATGTTTAGGTAGCTTTCGGCCTTATAGTGAATTATGATTGTTAAAGGATGGACTTAAGTTGTGTATATGGGATTTAACCTTGCCGATTATGTGTTAACAAGGTGAAAATGGTTATGTTGCGTTAATAGAGTGCCGAATGTGAATTTGGTGTTAAGCTATATTTGAATACTTGGTTGAATGATTTTGATATACCCGAAATAAGGTGCATGAATTATGGATTAGTAATGATTTGAATTTGTTTAAATCTAGCTTAAGAACAAAGGACACCAACTTCGGATAGGGGAAAGAGAAAGTAGTTGAATAGCCGATTTGTACTAAGTCGATCAAATTCAAGGTAAGTTCTTAAGTATTTGAGTTTGATTCCTTTGTAAGTTTTAAGTGTTTAACGTTGAGTAATTCAATTAATAGGACATGATGAGTTGATTTAATAAGATATGATGTGGCCATGATATGTTCTAAGCTCAATGGTAAGTTCTTAAGTGTTTGAGCTTGGGAATTTAAGGGTAATTTGAAATAGTCTGCTTCGGACAGCAGCAGTAACGTGACTTTAGAAATCACCATAAATTTATGGACTTGAATTAGAGGCTGAATGAGACATGAAATTAAATCTTAATGAGTCTAGTTCTTATAAAAGAAACCGTGTAAGCAAAGGAATTTCCGATAATGATATATTTAAAGTTGTGTGAGACGGTGTCAGAATGACTCCGAAATCCCCTGTTCTGTTTTTAGAAATCATTATAAATTGTACAAAAATGGTTATAAGATAAATTTATATGCTTAGACTCCTTAATGAGTCTAGTTTCAAATGAAATCAAATACAACACATTTTGAATTCTGTAAAATGAGAAATCTGATTCGTAGTGAAGAGTGGTCAGATTAGTCAAACAGTGAAACAGGGGAAATTTTAAGAAAAATCTGGTATTGATTGGCCAAACCTAAAATTCTGGAAATTTTATGGATGGAAGATATACGAGTCTATATTCAGGAAAAATTAACGGAAAGTGATTTGGAGTTTTGTAGCTCCAGTTATAAATGATTTATGACTATTGCTCAGGAAAAACAGCTTGTGCTGAATTTGAGATTGTGTTGTAAACCTTGATAAACTTGTTCTAGTTGCTCATAAGCTATTGATTAAACCCATGCGTGAATTCTAAATTGTGATATTGGAAAATGATAGATGTAGATTCAGCCAAGACAGTGTATATATGTGATAAGGCCTAATGGCCGATGTGATGAATGTGAAAGTGTATATGTGTGATAGGGCCTAATAGCCGATGTGATGAATGTGAAAGTGTATATATGTGTTAAGGCCTAATAGCCGATGTGATGAATGTGAAAGTGTATATATGTGATAAGGCCTAATGGCCGATGTGATGAATGTGAAAGTGTATATGTGATAAGGCCTAATGGCCGATGTGATGATGTGAAAGTGTATATATGTGATAAGGCCTAATAGCCGATGTGATGAATGTGAAAGTGTATATATGTGATAAGGCCTAATAGCCGATGTGATGAATGTGAAAGTGTATATATGTGATAAGGCCTAATGGCCGATGTGATGAATGTGAAAGTGTATATATATGATAAGGCCTAATGGCCGATGTGATGAATGTGAAAGTGTATATATGTGACAGGGCCGAGTGGCCAACGTGATGGATGTGAAAGTGCATAAATGTGATAAGCCCCGAAGGGCATTTGTGTCAGTACTATATCCGGGTTAAAACCCCGCAGGCTTTATGCGAGAATATTATCACTGATTAATGTCCGTAAGCTTCGTGCTCGTACTATATCCGAGCTCTAAAGACCCGATGACTACGTGTGGGAATTTTGTCCGGGTAAGACCCGATATCTTCGTGTGGAGATTATGTCCGGGTAAGACTTCGTAATAAGAATTGCTTATAAATATATTCAATGCGAAAGGTTAAACAGGTATGTACTCCAAGTTATATGTGAGCTTGATTTGCACTAAATCATAAGGTAGTTATGTGATGCATACGAGAGCAATCTATGAGACTATTCCTATGATTATGTGACATCGGATTAGTGTGAGAGGTGATGTGAAATCATACGATATATCTATGTCACATGAGCTCACTTTTATGTGAAAGTTTATCTGCCTATTGTATATGATGAGATGTGCATATTCGGTAAAGGGATGGTGTGCCCGAAGGAAGAGTGAAACAAAAATACGAACAACTACGTTATAATTTGATTGTTATCTGTTGACACTGCTTAAAACTTACTAAGCATTGTAATGCTTACTCCGTTTACTCTGTTTCCTCTGTTTTATAGATCTCATTGCGAAGCTACAGGCTCGGGGATCGTCAGCAACTAGCCACACTATCACTATCCACTGTTTGGTACTGCTATGTTTTGGATTATCTTATGGCATGTATAAAATAGACTAGTGGCGGAAGAATATTTTGGTTAATGTATGTAGCCATGCGAAAATGGATTATATATGTTTGAGCATAATGTTATAATCATTTGGTATGGAATGGTTAATCACTATCATAATTTGTGCTATTTATGCTAAAAGGGCTAGTTGAATCATGGAAACTATGAAATAGGTAAAGTCTACCTTAAAGGCAGATGCTGGCAGCAGCAGTGATGTAGATTTGGAAAATCACTAAAAATAGTAGGATTGGAATTAAATAATGAATAAATTATTTAAACTAACCTTGATGACTCTATTTTCATAGGAAAGTAACAAAACGATCATATGGACAGTATGCTAAGAGATATTCAGGTTCTTGTGAGACAGGGCCAGAACGGTTTCTAGATTCCCTGTTCCGACTTTGGAAATTCATTATAAATTAACCAGAGATAATTAGGAGTCATGTCATATATGTATAGATTCCTCTCTGAGTCTAGTTTCTACAGAAACAAACGGCATCAGTATTGAAGCTCTGTGCAGGGAGATATCCAAGTCGTAATGCGCAAAGGTCAGTGTAGTTGATCCCTGTAACATGGGAGAATTTTACTAATAAACTGTACTAATTGGCCAGACCAAAAATTCTAGAAAAAAATATGTAGATGGGCATATGAGACTAGTTTCAGGTAAAAATTATGAAACTGATTTTTGAGTTGTGAAACTCAAGATATGATTTTTAAGATGACAGTGTCGCAGTTAGCCAACTGCCTGGAAAATTTTAAAATGGACTGCGATAGTAAGCGAATTTAGTCTGTGAACCCCTCGTGTCCGACTCCGGCAACGGTCTCGGGTACGGGGTGTTACAAGTTTATTGGTATCAGAGCTACGGTTTAGTCGATTCTAGGACTAACGTAGCACGCGTGAGTCTATTTATACATGCCATAAAGTGATAAAATGATGGTGTGATGATTTTTTGCTATTAAAATGTGTTTACTGTATTGTAATGAATCTTGATCCCGATCGAGCTGTAGCAAGCTTCTGACTATGAGAATTTGCGATATAACTTCATTTTGATATGCCTAAATTATTAAGTTGATCAGGTACGTATCATGTACTCGTATTTGAATTTCGATTTGGATTGAATTATAAGGGTATAAGTGATGCAATTTTGAAGGAGTGTTATGACTATAAATGTGATTTTTGTATGTGGCTATGGAACTGGAAGTTGAATGGTCGATAAGCATGTTGTGTTTGTATTCAAGTAATGTAAATGATATACTAATGTGTATTGCTATATGTGTATATGTATGTAGAGACGAAATTGTCGAATGTAAAAAGGCAGTGAAGCGTATAGAGTGGTTGGTTTTCAGCACTAAGTGTGCGGGCAATAAGTGTTCACGGTTGTGAGATTGGCACTAAGTGTGCGGGCAATAAGTGTTCACGGTTGTGAGATTGGCACTAAGTGTGCGGGCTTGAAATGCATGGCACTAAGTATGCGAGTTTAAAGTACATGGCACTAAGTGTGCGTGGTTGATTATTAAGCACTATGTGTGCGAACCCACTATATATATATATATATATATTTTCTATCAATTATTTATATTAAGGGTGCGACCTTACCAAGTCGATTTCGGACAGCGGAAAGGGGTAAGTTCTTGAGTAATATAGCTTAAATTATGATTTGATTAGATCATGTTTTAAGCAAATCAAAATCATGCTCTTTGTGTGTGGCTATTGAGCCGAAATTGCAAGAATGATAAGTGTCTTGTGTTTGAGTTTTGCTAATGAAAATGAAATACGAATGTGTCATGATTTATTGTTAAATGTGCAAGGTTATTCGAATGATGTCCGGGCTAAGTCCCTAAGCCTTTGTGCTAAGTGACCATATCCGGACTAAGATCCGAAGGCATTGGTATGAGTTACTAAATCCGGGCTAAGTCCCGAAGAGCATTCATGCTAGTGATGTATCCGGGCTAAGTTCCGAAGAGCATTCGTGCTAGTGATATATCCGTGCTAAATCCCGAAGAGCAATCATGCTGGTGACGTGTATTCGGGCCTTCGTGCCTAGTAGGCTTCGTGCCGGTAATTTGAGCAAAGTTTAAGTGCTCATTACTATACAAATTCAAATTTAAATGAGATGATATGTTTAAAAGTGTACATACATGATGTTTATAGACTTGGTTAAGTCATATCAATGTGTATTAACAAATGAATAAGAGCGCTATGTATGTGAATAATTAGAGGCACTGTGTGTGTGCGAATTTCTTTAACCGAGCACTATGAGTGCGAGATCGGTCAGTGGGCACTAAGTGTGTGAAGTGGAATTCATGTAAGACCTCGTTTGGGACGAAGGCATTGATTTGAGATAGTGTGTAAGACCATGTCTGGGACATGGCATCGGCTCGATATGTGAGAATATGTAAGACCATATCTAGGATATGGCATTGTAAAAGCTATATGTGCTATTGCTGAATGGACACTATTTTGTTAATCTTGTTCAAGAAATTATTTTGGTTAAGTTTCGACATTCGAAAGTTTGAAAGAATTTTTGATGAATGTTGATAATTTTGGATATACGAGTTATGCGCTAGAATAAATCTCATGCCAGTGTATTATATTAGGCTTTATGCCTATTCGACTGTATACGGGTAACGTTAACTATGATTGAATGTGCTAAATGAACTAAATGTTCAAGTACGTGGAAGTTGACTTTTCTTTTGGAAATGAGTTTAGTTGAATATTGAGACGTGATAAAGTTATAAAGGATATTTATTGGGATGTTTGAGTATATGTGTACTTTCGGCTAGGTTACAGCTTATTCATGAATGAATATGTGGGTTGACGATGTGAATTATACATGTTAATATGTGCCTAATATGTGTTTGAAATGCATTTGTGAATTAAATTAAGTGATTATTGCTTATGAAATCAAGAAAATGATATATATGTGCATACTTGTAGAAATGTTTATGTATTTGTTTTAAGATAAGAAAATGATTCTATAGATCGATGCGAAATCAGTAATGAATTACAATTGCTATCGATGAGCTAATGTTTTATGGATATAATTCAATAAGAGGACGTTATCCTAAACTATGCATCAGTAGAAATTTTCGAGGACGAAAATCCCTAAAGGGGAGGAGAGTTGTGACACCCCTAATTTGACCCTAGTTGAAAGTGGTTTTGGAACCCCAAAACCGAGTCACAAAAATAATCAGATGTTATATTCTGTGCTTATTGAATGTGGAATTTGTATGTGCGAATATTTCGTGCCTTGATTTTTATCAAGGCGGTGTTAATTTATAAGAAAGGACCCATGTGATAAGACTTGAAAATGTGATAGGTGAAATTTAAAGTGGCCAAACAATGCATGAGTTATTGACATGAGGGACTTGCATGTCAAATGGACCACTTTTAATTAGTGGTCGGCCATAATGATAGTTGATAGATATTATATGCATTTTATTTTAGCGTGATAATAGTTAATGGCTTTATATTATGGAAGAAAGAATAATTAAAAGAAAGGGGGAATAAAATAAGAAAGCAAGAGAAAGTCTTCATCTTCTTTCTTTTCTTGAAGTGCCGTGAGCTAGGGAAGGAGGGGAGACTTCATTGTTTTTGGGTTCTAGCTGAAACTAAAGAAAGAAAAAGGGGAAAGTGTTTTGGGAATGTTCGGTCTTTTGGAGGCCAATTTCTAAGGTAATTTCATTGTAATTTTGTTAAATTTTGATGAATACGAGCTTCACTTCTTTATCTAGCCGAAACCCATTTGCTAATTTTGGTCTAAGTGGCGTATTAAGTTCGGTTCATGTGTTTTTGAGCTAGGGATTTGTTTTTAAAGTTAAAAGTTGCTGGATAAGTGTTGGATGGACTTGATAATGTTAAAATTATTGAGTGTGTAAAGTTATAAGTTTAGTTTATGATTGGGAGCTTAAATTTAGCTCAAATTTAACTCAATTTCTTATATTAAGCATTTCGGCTATGGTGTGGATTGCATAAAATTTGAAGTATTTGATGTTTGAGAGTTCTAAATAGTTAATTATTAAGTGAGGCTTAGTAATTTTGTGTTAAAGATGAATTTCATTACTAAAAGTGGTATTCGGCTATGTGGCATTGTGTTAAATTTTGGATGTTGTTTTTTTTAATTTTAAATTGACTATTAAGTAAGCTTTAAGGTTGTTAAATGGTAAAAAGAGACTTGAGAGTGATGTTTAGGTAGCTTTCGGCCTTATAGTGAATTATGATTGTTAAAGGATGGACTTAAGTTGTGTATATGGGATTTAACCTTGCCGATTATGTGTTAACAAGGTGAAAATGGTTATGTTGCGTTAATAGAGTGCCGAATGTGAATTTGGTGTTAAGCTATATTTGAATACTTGGTTGAATGATTTTTGATATACCCGAAATAAGGTGCATGAATTATGGATTAGTAATGATTTGAATTTGTTTAAATCTAGCTTAAGAACAAAGGACACCAACTTCGGATAGGGGAAAAGAGAAAGTAGTTGAATAGCCGATTTGTACTAAGTCGATCAAATTCAAGGTAAGTTCTTAAGTATTTGAGTTTGATTCCTTTGTAAGTTTTAAGTGTTTAAACGTTGAGTAAATTCAATTATAATAGGACATGATGAGTTGATTTAATAAGATATGATGTGGCCATGATATGTTCTAAGCTCAAATGGTAAGTTCTTAAGTGTTTGAGCTTGGGAATTTAAGGGTAATTTGAAATAGTCTGCTTCGGACAGCAGCAGTAACGTGACTTTAGAAAATCACCATAAATTTATGGACTTGAATTAGAGGCTGAATGAGACATGAAATTAAATCTTAATGAGTCTAGTTTCTTATAAAAGAAACCGTGTAAGCAAAGGAATTTCCGATAATGATATATTTAAAGTTGTGTGAGACGGTGTCAGAATGACTCCGAAATCCCCTGTTCTGTTTTTAGAAAATCATTATAAATTGTACAAAAATGGTTATAAGATAAAATTTATATGCTTAGACTCCTTAATGAGTCTAGTTTCAAATGAAATCAAATACAACACATTTTGAATTCTGTAAAATGAGAAATCTGATTCGTAGTGAAGAGTGGTCAGATTAGTCAAACAGTGAAACAGGGGAAACTTTAAGAAAAATCTGGTATTGATTGGCCAAACCTAAAATTCTGGAAATTTTATGGATGGAAGATATACGAGTCTATATTCAGGAAAAATTAACGGAAAGTGATTTGGAGTTTTGTAGCTCCAGTTATAAATGATTTAATGACTATTGCTCAGGAAAAACAGCTTGTGCTGAATTTGAGATTGTGTTGTAAACCTTGATAAACTTGTTCTAGTTGCTCATAAGCAATTGATTAAACCCATGCGTGAATTCTAAATTGTGATATTGGAAAATGATAGATGTAGATTCAGCCAAGACAGTGTATATATGTGATAAGGCGTAATGGCCGATGTGATGAATGTGAAAGTGTATATGTGTGATAAGGCCTAATAGCCGATGTGATGAATGTGAAAGTGTATATATGTGATAAGGCCTAATAGCCGATGTGATGAATGTGAAAGTGTATATATGTGATAAGGCCTAATGGCCGATGTGATGAATGTGAAAGTGTATATGTGTGATAAGGCCTAATAGCCGATGTGATGAATGTGAAAGTGTATATATGTGATGAATGTGAAAGTGTATATATGTGATAAGGCCTAATAGCCGATGTGATGAATCTGAAAGTGTATATATGTGATAAGGCCAGTGTATATATGTGATAAGGCCTAATAGCCGATGTGATGAATGTGAAAGTGTATATATGTAATAAGGCCTATTGGCCGATGTGATGAATGTGAAAGTGTATATATGTGACAGGGCCGAGTGGCCAACGTGATGGATGTGAAAGTGCATAAATGTGATAAGTCCCGAAGGGCATTTGTGTCAGTACTATATCCGGGTTAAAACCCCGCAGGCTTTATGCGAGAATATTATCACTGATTAATGTCTGTAAGCTTCGTGCTCGTACTATATCCGAGCTCTAAAGACCCGATGACTACGTGTGGGAATTTTGTCCGGGTAAGACCCGATAATTTCGTGTGGAGATTATGTCTGGGTAAGACTTCGTAATAAGAATTGCTTATAAATATATTCAATGCGAAAGGTTAAACAGGTATGTACTCCAAGTTATATGTGAGCTTGATTTGCACTAAATCATAAGGTAGTTATGTGATGCATACGAGAGCAATCTATGAGACTATTCCTATGATTATGTGACATCGGATCAGTGTGAGAGGTGATGTGAAATCATACGATATATCTATGTCACATGAGCTCACTTTTATGTGAAAGTTTATCTGCCTATTGTATATGATGAGATGTGCATATTCGGTAAAGGGATGGTGTGCCCGAAGGAAGAGTGAAATAAAAATACGAACAACTATGTTATAATTTGATTGTTATCTGTTGACACTGCTTAAAACTTACTAAGCATTGTAATGCTTACTCCGTTTACTCTGTTTCCTCTGTTTTATAGATCTCATTGCGAAGCTACAGGCTCGGGGATCGCCAGCAACTAGCCACACTATCACTATCCACTGTTTGGTACCGCTATGTTTTGGATTATCTTATGGCATGTATAAAATAGACTAGTGGCAGAAGAATATTTTGGTTAATGTATGTAGCCATGCGAAAATGGATTAGATATGTTTGAGCATAATGTTATAATCATTTGGTATGGAATGGTTAATCACTATCATAATTTGTGCTATTTATGCTAAAAGGGCTAGTTGAATCATGGAAACTATGAAATAGGTAAAGTCTACCTTAAAGGCAGATGCTGGCAGCAGCAGTGATGTAGATTTGGAAAATCACTAAAAATAGTAGGATTGGAATTAAATAATTAATAAATTATGTAAACGAACCTTGATGAATCTATTTTCATAGGAAAGTAACGAAATGATCATATGGACAGTATGTTAAGAGATATTCAGGTTCTCGTGAGACAGGGCCAGAACGGTTTCTGGATTCCCTATTCCGACTTTGGAAATTCATTATAAATTAACCAGAGATAATTAGGAGTCATTCCATATATGTATAGATTTCTATCTGAGTCTAGTTTCTATAGAAACAAACGGAATCAGTATTGAAGCTCTGTGAAGGGAGATATCCAAGTCGTAATTCGCAAAGGTCAGTGTAGTCGATCCCTGTAACATGGGAGACTTTGACTAATAAACTGTACTAATTGGCCTGGCCAAAAATTCTAGAAAAAAATATGTAGATGGGAATATGAGTCTAGTTTCAGGTAAAAATTACAAAACTGATTTTCGAGTTGTGAAACTGAAGATATGATATTTAAGGTGACAGTGTCGCAGTTAGCCAACTGCCTGGAAAATTTTAAAATGGACTGCGATAGTAAGCGAATTTAGTCTGTGAACTCCTCGTGTCCGACTCCGGCAACGGTCTCGGGTACGGGGTGTTACATACAATCGAGCTTGAAAGCTTGGCCAAACCCTAGCTATGTCTTCCCTTGCAATTTTCGGCTATGAGGGACTAAATTGAAAAAGACGAACACTTTTATTTGTTAATTTTGTCTTTATTTACCAAATTACTAAAATACCCTTTATGCATAACTTTAATATTTCTCCTAACCATGTCCATTTTTGTCCATCCAAAAGTATAATGATTTAATTACCATTTAAGGACCTCTAATTAAAAGTTCATGACAATTAGAAACCTTTAACTTATAGGATTCAAATTTTGCACCTATTGTATTTTAGTCCTTCTAGTCAAATTGAGCGCTCAATCGATAAAATTTCCTAACGAAATTTTCACACATTTATTCTATCATGCAATATACCTTAAAGAAATAATAAAATAGATATTTCTATTTCAAGTTTGTGGTCCCAAAACCACTGTTTTGATTTGACCCAAAAACGGGCTGTTACAAATTACTTCTGTGCTTTATCTAATATCTTTTAATATTGTAATAGGCCTAATTTGCCTGGGCGCAAACCAGTAACCCTGTAACACCCCTTACCCGTATCCGAGGCCGGAACAGGGTACGAGGCATTATCGGACATAATCGTAAACAAACATGCAAATCTGAGCCATAAAATTTCATTCTCTGTAAAAACATTCATACATGTGCATGATGTCCCTTGAATGAGCCTACGAGGCCCTAAACATACTTTGAGAGTAGTTAGAGACTAAACCGGACACTTTATAAGTTTCGAGAAAACTTGGAAAAATTTTCCTTGAAACCCGGTCACACACCCGTGTGGACATAGGAACACGTCCGTGTGCTCTGGACACACCCGTGTCCTTAGGCCGTGTAACTCTCTGACTATGATGTCAGCAAGCAAATCAGACCACACGGCCAAGCCACATGCTCGTGTGCAAGGCCGTGTGATGAATTAAATTCTCATGAAAATGCTATAGACTCCACACGCCCTAGGTACATAACCATGTCCCCAGGCCGTATCCCCCACACAGTTGAGACACACGGCCGTGTCTCAACCCGTGTGGCCAATACTCAAGCTATTTTCCAAGCCTTTTTGTTGCCTTAATTTTTCACTAACTTAACCACTTTAAAGACACATATTATAGCATCAATTAATGATTTAGCATGTCTCACTAAGGCACGTTTTTAACAATCAACCATAACATATTACCCAATCACTAATCTCTACTTATTCCTCAAATGTCCATGTTCAATCATCAACAACTTAATGCTAATTTACGCGTTTATTCCATAGCCATGACCACACCAAATGGTCCTAAAGCATTCATCATGTACATGTGCCATACATTACCCATTCATAGCAGATAAACATAATCACATCACAAAGTATGAGCACACCGTATGGATAATTTGGCTTACAAGCCACAATCATTATAAGCCACCTCTCATGGCTATATACAATAAATCATTACAAGCCAATACATTTTGCTATTCATAACAACATCTATCATAAAAACTAAGTCTCTATACATGCCACTCACTTGAAAATGCTTAACATATATATATGTCAGCTGACGACTTGATAGTGTGACG
This sequence comes from Gossypium hirsutum, assembly GCF_007990345.1. Classification (NCBI taxonomy): domain Eukaryota; kingdom Viridiplantae; phylum Streptophyta; class Magnoliopsida; order Malvales; family Malvaceae; genus Gossypium; species Gossypium hirsutum. The sequence goes on from NC_053433.1 coordinate 68,624,346, forward strand.
CTGCCTCTGACAATCTCCAACCCCGAGCTAACCTATCAACACTAAAGAAATGAAGAAGAGGGAATAAGCTTTATGCTTCGTAAGTCCAGATGAAAATAATAAGCAACATGTTAACATGCTTCTTAAGATAATACAACCATAATTGCACTTATATTTATATTCTGGTCATGCTGTCTTCTCGAGTCATAGTTACCTAATTATTTATATCTGGAGCTACGAAGCTCCAAATTAAGATACACTAATTTTCAATAAACTAGACTCACATATCTTCTTACCATCAATTTTTCAGAATTTTTGGTATAGCCAATAAGTACAGTTTATTATTTAAAATATCCCCAGTTTCACTATTTGACAGCTTCGACCTTTCTTCACTAAAATTTATTTATCTCTTAGTACGGGATTCAGATATTGTTCCTGTCTATTTCCTTTGAAATCTGACTCATCATGGACTTAATCATATGAATTCTATACCATAATTATTTTTTTATAATTTCTAATGATTTCCCCAAGTCAGAATATAAGAATCCAAATTCATTCTGACTCTATCTCACAAATATTCAAACATCTTGCATTATGGAATTCTTTTTCTTACACCGTTTCCTTTATACGAAAATAGACTCAATAAGATTTAATTTAATATATTATTAAGCCTCTAATTCGACTTTCACAATTTTTGGTGATTTTTCAAAATCTCATAATGACTGCTATCTAAAACTATTTTAATGCAATATAATGATAACTAACATAAGTTTCTTTTCAACTAATCATGAACTCACCATACATGATTCCATGTTCAATTTCACAATGTAAGCTAGATGGTATTGCAACAAAAGGTATAATCATAATTCTTACATCTTAGCTCACCAAGGTCCCGACATTTTGAGGTCTCAATAAGCATAAGCTTAGTGTACATACCTGTACCATACATTCTTAATCATATCATTCTAACTCTTAACCTAAAAATCATGAATTGCACATTGAATCACCCGGAATATTAAAGGATGATTATGATTATCATACACCAATTTGAATACCAAAGCCATGTCCCATACATGGTCATACATGGATCCTCATATCGTTGCCATATCCCGGATATGGTCTTATATAAGGTCTCATGTTAGTGTCGATGCCATGTCCCAGACATGGTCTTACACAAGCACAAATATCATTAATCATAGTGTCATGATATCCAAGTCCTAAGTATTCCTTCGGTCACTCAGGGCTTCCGAGATACAAGGCTATCGCCAAGCTTTCATTGAATCAACACAAGCCAATTTCATTAGGTCATACATACATGTATCATAAAATGTCAAACATTAAACACATAATGATCACAGTATTATTGAATTACCTATACACAACTTACTTGTCGAAATCTCGTCGGGTACAACCGTGTAGCAATTCACACAACTTATGTAATAGTAATTTAACATTCATCACATGTTCCACATCATATTCATCATCCATAAATTCTTCTAATATATTAAATCATACATTTTATGCCATAATAATAGATAATTACAATTCAGGCATGTTATTGCATTATTATTACCATACGAACTTACCTCAAATCCAAGCACAACTAATTATTCCATTTTAGTCCATAATCTCGTACCTTCCCGTTATAAGCCCGAATCTCATTTTCCTTAACCTAAAATATCACATTTAGCTTAATTAGTAGTCACATTATTCATTGTGAACCAAAAATCATATTATGGTAAATTTACATTTTTGCCCCTAAACTTTTTCATATTTACACTTTTGCCCATAGGCTCGTAAAATGATTTTTATTCAATTTCCTTTCATTTTAAGCTTAGACGAATCATTTTCATAGCTATAGAAGCCTCTAATTTCCACTAAATCACCCTTTTATGACCAATTTTATAACTTTTACAAAACGGTCCTTTCGGACGTTTTCATTGAAAATCACTTAGTAAAAGTCGTTCCTCTAACCATAAACATGCATAATCTACCATTAAACCTCAAAATACCAGCATGTCACTCATGGGTAAATTTTTAAACGTAAACCCTAGCTCAAAATAATGGTAGAAATAGGTAAATCAAGTTACCGGGACTTCAAAAATGTAAAGAACATTAAAAACGGGGCTCGAGATCACTTACAAATGAGCTTGGAAGCTTGAACGAAACCCTAGTCATGGCTTCCATGGTATTTTCTGCTGGATGAACAAGATGGGAATGAATTTGGCTTATTTTCCCTTTTTATTATTTTAATTATCAAAAGACCAAAATGCCCTTAACTTAAAAATATTCTATTTCACCCATTTCATGTCTATTTTTGTCCAACAATTAACCAATGGTCTAATTACCATTTAAGAACCTCCAATCTAAAAACTCATAATAATAAGACACCTTTAGCATGTAGAACTCAACTTTTAGAATTTTTACAATTTGGTCCTTTTGACCAAATTAAGTGCCCAAACGTCGAAACTTTCAAACGAAATTTTCACGAAATCATCCCATGAAATTTTAAACCATAAAAATATAATAAAAAAATAAATTTCTTATGTTGAATTTGTGGTCTCGAAACTACTATTCTAACTAGACCATAATTCAGGATGTTACAAACCAAATCATAAAATAAATAAAACCAAATAGAAACAAAAATAGTAATCAGTCCAAAGTCCATTTACATATGACCCAACAATAAAAATATGACCCAAACTAAAACCCTAGACGACCTAATAAGCCTACAACCTTCACATTTTCAACAAAAAAAAGAGACAGAAACCCTAATGTTGCCGCCTCCACCACTCCACGTTAGCACCTCAGTACTCCTCCACACACCACCGCACGCCACGTCAACCTCTGTACCTGTAAGGACAATAGCGTAACAGACACAGAGGCATAAACACAGAAAAATAGTAGCAAAAAACATTGTATTTTCGGCTATAAAAGCCATGAATCATCAATGTAATTTTTTTACACCCAAACGCATACACAAAGAATCAATCAAAACTTCACAAAGGTGTTCCTTTTGTCTTCTATTTTGTATATACTTCTGTTCTAAGAAAAAAAATAGTCTTCTATTATTTCTTTGTTTTTTCATTTATTTTCTTTTTAAAGAAACAAACAAAATAAAAAAGGGAGTTAAGACTTACCTGCGTGTTTTTAACCCTACCACCACAAGTGGGGGAGGTCACCGTTGTAACACCCCGTACCCGAGACCGTTGCCGGAGTCGGACACGAGGGGTTCACAGACTAAATTCGCTTACTATCGCAGTCCATTTTAAAATTTTCCAGGCAGTTGGCTAACTGCGACACTGTCACCTTAAAAATCATATCTTGAGTTTCACAACTCGAAAATCAGTTTCGTAATTTTTCCCTGAAACTAGACTCATATGCCCATCCACATATTTTTTTCTAGAATTTTTGGTCAGGCCAATTAGTACATTTTATTAGTCAAAGTCTCCCATGTTACAGGGATCGACTACACTGACCTTTGCGCATTACGACTTGGATATCTCCCTACACAGAGCTTCAATACTGATGCCGTTTGTTTCTGTAGAAACTACACTCAGATAGGAATCTATACATATATGGAATGACTCCTAATTATCTCTGGTTAATTTATAATGAATTTCCAAAGTCGGAACAGGGAATCCAGAAACCGTTCTGGCCCCGTCTCACGAGAACCTGAATATCTCTTAACATACTGTCCATATGATAGTTTTGTTACTTTCCTATGAAAATAAATTCATCAAGGTTCGTTTACATAATTTATTCATTATTTAATTCCAATCCTACTATTTTTAGTGATTTTCCAAATCTACATCACTGCTGCTGCCAGCATCTGCCTTTAAGGTAGACTTTACCTATTTCATAGTTTCCATGATTCAACTAGCCCTTTTAGCATAAATAGCACAAATTATGATAGTGATTAACCATTCCATACCAAATGATTATAACATTATGCTCAAACATATATAGGCCATTTTCGCATGGCTATATACATTAACCAAAATATTCTTCCGCCACTAGTCTATTTTATACATGCCATAAGATAATCCAAAACATAGCAGTACCAAACAGTGGATAGTGATAGTGTGACTAGTTGCTGACGATCCCCGAGCCTGTAGCTTCGCAATGAGATCTATAAAATAGAGGAAACAGAGTAAACAGAGTAAGCATTACAATGCTTAGTAAGTTTTAAGCAGTGTCAACAGATAACAATCAAATTATAACATAGTTGTTCGTATTTTTATTTCACTCTTCCTTCGGGCATACCATCCCTTTACCGAATATGCACATCTCATCATATACAATAGGCAGATAAACTTTCACATAAAAGTGAGCTCATGTGACATAGATATATCGTATGATTTCACATAACCTCTCACTCTGATCCGATGTCACATAATCATAGGAATAGTCTCATAGATTGCTCTCGTATGCGTCACATAACTACCTTATGATTTAGTGCAAATCAAGCTCACATATAAACTTGGAGTACATACCTGTTTAACCTTTCGCATTGAATATATTTATAAGCAATTCTTATTACGAAGTCTTACCCGGACATAATCTCCACACGAAGTTATCGGGCCTTACCCGGACAAAATCCCCACACGTAGTCATCGGGTCTTTAGAGCTCGGATATAGTACGAGCACGAAGCTTACGGACATTAATCAGTGATAATATTCTCGCATAAAGCCTGCGGGGTTTTAACCCGGATATAGTACTCACACAAATGCCCTTCGAGACTTATCACATTCATCACATCGGCCATTAGGCCCTATCACATATATATACACTTTCACATTCATCACATCGGCCATTAGGCATTATCACATATATACACTTTCACATTCATCACATCGGCCATTAGGCATTATCACATATATACACTTTCACATTCATCACATCGGCCATTAGGCCTTATCACATCTATACACTTTCACATTCATCACATCGGCCATTAGGCCATACTATCATTTCATATTCGAATACTCATAAACTTACAATATCATGATTTAGAATTCAAGTATGGGTTTAATCAATAGCTTGTGAGCAACTAAAACAAGTTTATCAAGGTTCACAACATAATCTCAAATTCAGCACAAGCTGTTTTTCCTGAGCAATAGTCACTAAATTATTTATGACTGGAGATACAAAACTCCAAATCACTTTCCGTTAATTTTTCCTGAATATAGACTCGTATATCTTCCATCCATAAAATTTCCAGAATTTTAGGTTTGGCCAATCAATACCAGATTTTTCTTAAAGTTTCCCCTGTTTCACTGTTTGACTAATCTGACCACTCTTCACTACGAATCAAATTTCTCATTTTACAGAATTAAAAATGTGTTGTATTTGATTTCATTTGAAACTAGACTCATTAAGGAGTCTAAGCATATAAATTTTATCTTATAACCATTTTTGTACAATTTATAATGATTTTCTAAAAACAGAACAGGGGATTTCGGAGTCATTCTGACACTGTCTCACACAACTTTAAATATCTCATTATCGGAAATTCCTTTGCTTACACGGTTTCTTTTATAAGAAACTAGACTCATTAATATTTAATTTCATGTCTCATTCAGCCTCTAATTCAAGTCCATAAATTTATGGTGATTTTCTAAAGTCACGTTACTGCTGCTGTCCGAAGCAGACTATTTCAAATTACCCTTAAATTCCCAAGCTCAAACACTTAAGAACTTACCATTTGAGCTTAGAACATATCATGGCCACATCATATCTTACTAAATCAACTCATCATGTCCTATTATAATTGAATTTACTCAACGTTTAAACACTTAAAACTTACCTCGAAAGTTGCCGAACGATTACGACGGCTCTTCGATCACTTTTTTCCTTTCCCTTATCCAACTTTGATCCTCTAGGCTCTTGAGCTAAATCAAACAAATTTACTTCTCAATCAAACACATATATATGGCAACCATATACATTTCAAAAACCAATTCGTTCGTATCATTTGTCCATATATTAGCTTTTAGCATATTTGGTCATTAGAGTGACCTATTTAACTTTCAAGCATTCATTTCTAATTTTAATTAAACAATGCCGAATGCCATTAGCTACTAATGCCACACACACACATGTGCATAAAATTCATCCATACATAACCTCTAGCTCATTCGGTCATTCATCTCTCAAACCTATCAAAGTTTCATGTCGAACTTCCCTGGCCGAATACACATATAAGCACATAATGCACATTTAGAATTTTTTTTATTTACTTCATGATACATTCGGCCTTGGCAACAATTTCATTAGAAATCCCTATTAGCCACTTCATCAATCAATTATATCATCTACTTAATATTTCATAACTTATCATGCTAGCTGAATATTATTTATTCAAGTTCATCATCTTCATATTCGGCATTAGCATCAAATATAATAGCCCATTTCTTCCCACTTTGAATCTATGCATCCATTTAATCATAGTTTGTTCAAGCACTCATACAACAAGATTCATCCAATTTAACAAGAAACAAAAACTTTATTCCTCCATAGCTACAATGGCCGAAAGATCTAGACATCTCAATACCGAAATTTCTAACATGGGTTGCCTAAAGAATTTGGTAGGGAGTTCAAATTTATCTAGCATTTCAAGTAACTTAACACATCCATATAGCTAACATGCTAATAGTCTCAAGGCTTCAACTAAAACTTTTGAAGCCTCTTAGTCGAATACTAACTCTCTAATAATCCCAAATCCATCCATGAGATAGTTAGAATTTAGACTAATCATCCAAGGGATGTATGAACTTTCAAAGCAACAGTAAACATACCTTAATCTAGTGAGCCTTCATAGCCGATTTTTCTCCAAGCTCATTCCCTTCCTTTCTTTCTTCTATTCGGCCAAAGATGTTCAAGGATGAACACTTTTTTTTTCTTTGTTTCCTTTCTTCCATTCACGGCAAAGGGGGGGGGCATGGATGAGACCATTTTTTTTTTCATCACTCCACCTTTTTGCATTACTTTAATCCTAACCCCTTTTTTATTCTTTCTAACATAACTCACTAACACAACATGTTTGCAACATGTTTCCACCCATAGCATGGTCGGCCACAATGCTTTAATTTGGGTAATTTGACATGCAAACCCATCATTTCACAACATGCATTATTAGGCCACTTTACATTTGCCTAGCGCATTTCCAAATTTTCTCACATAAGTCCTATTTGATAAAATTCACTTACTATTAACAAAATTCAAACATGAAATTTTCACACATGCATATGTACATATAATGAGCATCAACTATGACGGTTAATTATCTTTATGACTCGGTTTAGTGGTCCCGAAACTACTTTTCGACTAGGGTCACTTTAGGGGTGTCACAACTCTTCCCCCCTTTAGGGATTTTCGTCCTCGAAAATTTCTACCGATGCATAGTTTAGGATAACGTCCTCTTATTGAATTATATCCATATAAACATTAGCTCATCGATAGCAATTGTAATTCATTACTGATTTCGCATCGATCCATAAAATCATTTTCTTATCTTAAAACAAATACATAAACATTTCTACAAGTATGCACATATATCTCATTTTCTTGATTTCATAAGCAATAATCACTTAACTTAATTCACAAATGCATTTCAAACACATATTGAGCACATATTAACATGTATAATTCACATCATCAACCCACATATTTGTAACCCACATTTTCATTCATGAATAAGCTGTAACCTAACCGAAAGTACACATATACTCAAACATCCCAATAAATATCCTTTATAACTTTATCACATCTCAATATTCAACTAAACTCATTTCCAAAAGAAAAGTCAACTTCCACGTACCTGAACATTTAGTTCATTTAGCACATTCAATCATAGTTAACGTTACCCGTATACAGTCGAATAGGCATAAAGCCTAATATAATACACTGGCATGAGATTTATTCTAGCGCATAACTCGTATATCCAAAATTATCAACATTCATCAAAAATTCTTTCAAACTTTCGAATGTCGAAACTTAATCAAAATAATTTCTTGAACAAGATTAACAAAATAGTGTCCATTCAGCAATAGCACATATAGCTCTTACAATGCCATATCCTAGATATGGTCTTACATATTCTCACATATCGAGCCGATGCCATGTCCCAGACATGGTCTTACACACTATCTCAAATCAATGCCTTCGTCCCAAACGAGGTCTTACATGCTCCACTTCACACACTTAGTGCCCACTGACCGATCTCGCACTCATAATGCTCGGTTAAAGGAATTCGCACACACACAGTGCCTCTAATCATTCACATACATAGTGCTCTTATTCATTCGTTAATACACATTGATATGACTTAACCAAGTCTATAAACATCATGTATGTACACTTTTAAACATATCATCTCATTTAAATTTGAATTTGTATAGTAATGAGCACTTAAACTTTGCTCAAATTACCGGCACGAAGCCTACTAGGCACGAAGGCCCGAATACACGTCACCAGCATGATTACTCTTCGGGACCTAGCCCGGATATAACACCAGCACGAATGCTCTTTGAGGTTTAGCACGGATATATCACTAGCACGAATGCTCTTCGGAACTTAGCCCGGATACATCACTAGCACGAATGCTCCTCGGACTTAGCCCGGATATATCACTAGCATGAATGCTCTTCAGAACTTAGCCCGGATACATCACTAGCATGAATGCTCTTCGGGACTTAGCCCGGATACATCGCTAGCATGAATGCTCTTCGGGACTTAGCCCGGATTTAGTAACTCGCACCAATGCCTTCGGATCTTAGTCCGGATATGGTCACTTAGCACAAAGCCTTAGGGACTTAGCCCGGACATCATTCGAATAACCATGCACATTTAACAATAAATCATGACACATTCGTATTTCATTTTCATTAGCAAAACTCAAACACAAGACACTTATCATTCTTGCAATTTCGGCTCAATAGCCACACACAAAGAGCATGATTTTGATTTGCTTAAGGCATGATCTAATCAAATCATAATTTAAGCTCTATTACTCAAGAACTTACCCCTTCCCGCTGTCCGAAATCGACTTGGTAAGGTCGCACCCTTAATATAAATAATTGATAGAAAATATATATATACATAGTGGGTTCGCACACATAGTGCTTAATAATCAACCACGCACACTTAGTGCCATGTACTTTAAACTCGCCCACTTAGTGCCATGCATTTCAAGCCCGCACACTTAGTGCCAATCTCACAACCGTGAACACTTCTTGCCCGCACACTTAGTGCCAATCTCACAACCGTGAACACTTATTGCCCGCACACTTAGTGCCAATCTCACAACCGTGAACACTTATTGCCCGCACACTTAGTGCTGAAAACCAACCACTCTATACGCTTCACTGCCTTTTTACATTCGACAATTTCGTCTCTACATACATATACACATATAGCAATACACATTAGTATATCATTTACATTACTTGAATACAAACACAACATGCTTATCGACCATTCAACTTCCAGTTCCATAGCCACATACAAAAATCACATTTATAGTCATAACACTCCTTCAAAATTGCATCACTTATACCCTTATAATTCAATCCAAATCGAAATTCAAATACGAGTACATGATATGTACCTGATCAACTTAATAATTTAGGCATATCTAAATGAAGTTATATCGCAAATTCTCATAGTCAGAAGCTTGCTATAGCTCGATCGGGATCAAGATTCATTACAATACAACAAACACATTTTAATAGCCAAAAATCATCACACTATCATTTTATCACTTTATGGCATGTATAAATAGACTCACGCGTGCTACGTTAGTCCTAGAATCGACTAAACCGTAGCTCTGATACCAATAAAATTGTAACACCCCGTACCCGAGACCGTTGCCGGAGTCGGACACGAGGGGTTCACAGACTAAATTCGCTTACTATCGCAGTCCATTTTAAAATTTTCCAGGCAGTTGGCTAACTGCAACACTGTCACCTTAAAAATCATATCTTGAGTTTCACAACTCGAAAATCAGTTTCGTAATTTTTCCCTGAAACTAGACTCATATGCCCATCCACATATTTTTTTCTAGAATTTTTGGTTGGGCCAATTAGTACAGTTTATTAGTCAAAGTCTCCCATGTTACAGGGATCGACTACACTGACCTTTGCGCATTACGACTTGGATATCTCCCTGTACAGAGCTTCAATACTGATTCCATTTGTTTCTATAGAAACTAGACTCAGAGAGGAATCTATACATATATGGCATGACTCCTAATTATCTCTGGTTAATTTATAATGAATTTCCAAAGTCGGAACAGGGAATCCAGAAACCGTTCTGGCCCTGTCTCACGAGAACCTGAATATCTCTTAACATACTGTCCATATGATCGTTTCGTTACTTTCATATGAAAATAGATTCATCAAGGTTCGTTTACATAATTTATTCATTATTTAATTCCAATCCTACTATTTTTAGTGATTTTCCAAATCTACATCACTGCTGCTGCCAGCATCTGCCTTTAAGGTAGACTTTACCTATTTCATAGTTTCCATGATTCAACTAGCCCTTTTAGCATAAATAGCACAAATTATGATAGTGATTAACCATTCCATACCAAATAATTATAACATTATGCTCAAACATATATAAGCCATTTTCGCATGGCTATATACATTAACCAAAATATTCTTCCGCCACTAGTCTATTTTATACATGCCATAAGATAATCCAAAACATAGCAGTACCAAACAGTGGATAGTGATAGTGTGACTAGTTGCTGACAATCCCCGAGCCTGTAGCTTCGCAATGAGATCTATAAAACAGAGGAAACAGAGTAAACGGAGTAAGCATTACAATGCGTAGTAAGTTTTAAGCAGTGTCAACAGATAACAATCAAATTATAACATAGTTGTTCGTATTTTTATTTCACTCTTCCTTCGGACATACCATCCCTTTACCGAATATGCACATCTCATCATATACAATAGGCAGATAAACTTTCACATAAAAGTGAGCTCATGTGACATAGATATATCGTATGATTTCACATAACCTCTCACTCTGATCCGATGTCACATAATCATAGGAATAGTCTCATAGATTGCTCTCGTATGCGTCACATAACTACCTTATGATTTAGTGCAAATCAAGCTCACATATAAACTTGGAGTACATACCTGTTTAACCTTTCGCATTGAATATATTTATAAGCAATTCTTATTACGAAGTCTTACCCGGACATAATCTCCACACGAAGTTATCGGGCCTTACCCGGACAAAATCCCCACACGTAGTCATCGGGTCTTTAGAGCTCGGATATAGTACGAGCACGAAGCTTACGGACATTAATCAGTGATAATATTCTCGCATAAAGCCTGCGGGGTTTTAACCCGGATATAGTACTGACACAAATGCCCTTCGGGACTTATCACATTCATCACATCGGCCATTAGGCCCTATCACATATATATACACTTTCACATTCATCACATCGGCCATTAGGCATTATCACATATATACACTTTCACATTCATCACATCGGCCATTAGGCATTATCACATATATACACTTTCACATTCATCACATCGGCCATTAGGCCATACTATCATTTCATATTCGAATACTCATAAACTTACAATATCACGATTTAGAATTCATGTATGGGTTTAATCAATAGCTTGTGAGCAACTAAAACAAGTTTATCAAGGTTCACAACATAATCTCAAATTCAGCACAAGCTGTTTTTCCTGAGCAATAGTCACTAAATTATTTATGACTGGAGCTACAAAACTCCAAATCACTTTCTGTTAATTTTTCCTGAATATAGACTCGTATATCTTCCATCCATAAAATTTCCAGAATTTTAGGTTTGGCCAATCAATACCATATTTTTCTTAAAGTTTCCCCTGTTTCACTGTTTGACTAATCTGACCACTCTTCACTACGAATCAAATTTCTCATTTTACAGAATTAAAAATGTGTTGTATTTGATTTCATTTGAAACTAGACTCATTAAGGAGTCTAAACATATAAATTTTATCTTATAACCATTTTTGTACAATTTATAATGATTTTCTAAAAACAGAACAGGGGATTTCGGAGTCATTCTGACACCGTCTAACACAACTTTAAATATCTCATTATCGGAAATTCCTTTGCTTACACGGTTTCTTTTATAAGAAACTAGACTCATTAATATTTAATTTCATGTCTCATTCAGCCTCTAATTCAAGTCCATAAATTTATGGTGATTTTCTAAAGTCACGTTACTGCTGCTGTCCGAAGCAGACTATTTCAAATTACCCTTAAATTCCCAAGCTCAAACACTTAAGAACTTACCATTTGAGCTTAGAACATATCATGGCCACATCATATCTTACTAAATCAACTCATCATGTCCTATTATAATTGAATTTACTCAATGTTTAAACACTTAAAACTTACCTCGGAAGTTGTCGAACGATTACGACGGCTCTTCGATCACTTTTTTCCTTTCCCTTATCCAACTTTGATCCTCTAGGCTCTTGAGCTAAATCAAACAAATTTACTTCTCAATCAAACACATATATATGGAAACCATATACATTTCAAAAACCAATTCATTCGTATCATTTGTCCATATATTAGCTTTTAGCATATTTGGTCATTAGAGTGACCTATTTAACTTTCAAGCATTCATTTCTAATTTTAATTAAACAATGCCGAATGCCATTAGCTACTAATGCCACACACACACATGTGCATAAAATTCATCCATACATAACCTCTAGCTCGTTCGGTCATTCATCTCTCAAACCTATCAAAGTTTCATGTCGAACTTCCCTGGCCGAATACACATATAAGCACATAATGCACATTTAGAATTTTTTTTTATTTACTTCATGATACATTCGGCCTTGGCAACAATTTCATTAGAAATCCCTATTAGCCACTTCATCAATCAATTATATCATCTACTTAATATTTCATAACTTATCATGCTAGCTGAATATTATTTATTCAAGTTCATCATCTTCATATTCGGCATTAGCATCAAATATAATAGCCCATTTCTTCCCACTTTGAATCTATGCATCCATTTAATCATAGTTTGTTCAAGCACTCATACAACAAGATTCATCCAATTTAACAAGAAAAAAAAACTTTACTCCTCCATAGCTACAATGGCCGAAAGATCTAGACATCTCAGTACCGAAATTTCTAACATGGGTTGCCTAAAGAATTTGGTAGGGAGTTCAAATTTATCTAGCATTTCAAGTAACTTAACACATCCATATAGCTAACATGCTAATAGTCTCAAGGCTTCAACTAAAACTTTTGAAGCCTCTTAGTCGAATACTAACTCTCTAATAATCCCAAATCCATCCATGAGATAGTTAGAATTTAGACTAATCATCCAAGGGATGTATGAACTTTCAAAGCAACAGTAAACATACCTTAATCTAGTGAGCCTTCATAGCCGATTTTTCTCCAAGCTCATTCCCTTCCTTTCTTTCTTCTATTCGGCCAAAGATGTTCAAGGATGAACACTTTTTTTTTCTTTGTTTCCTTTCTTCCATTCACGGCAAAGGGGGGGCATGGGTGAGACCATTTTTTTTTCATCACTCCACCTTTTTGCATTACTTTAATCCTAACCCCTTTTTTTTATTCTTTCTAACATAACTCACTAACACAACATGTTTGCAACATGTTTCCACCCATAGCATGGCCGGCCACTATGCTTTAATTTTGGGTAATTTGACATGCAAACCCATCATTTCACAACATGCATTATTAGGCCACTTTACATTTGCCTAGCGCATTTCCAAATTTTCTCACATAAGTCCTATTTGATAAAATTCACTTACTATTAACAAAATTCAAACATGAAATTTTCACACATGCATATGTACATATAATGAGCATCAACTATGACGGTTAATTATCTTTATGACTCGGTTTAGTGGTCCCGAAACCACTTTCCAACTAGGGTTACTTTAGGGGTGTCACAACCGTCCCTAATGATGGACGGTTTTTCTTCGACAAAAAAAGGAGTAATTGAAGGGTTCTTTTTCAAATTTCTCATTTTGGGTCGATTCCTTGTGGAAAATAACCCCAGATCCGAGCATTAAACACCGAGGCGCTCAAAATAAAGGCTTTTGGCTTTTTCTGGCCACCGCTAATGGTGGCGTTGCCACCGGTGGCCAGTGGCTAGAATGATGGCCGATGGCTAGCCCGATGACCGGAGGAGGGGGAGGGCTAAGAGAGCTTGAGAGAGTTTTTTTTGTTATTCTTTTTTGAAGAAAAAAGCTGAAATGAAAATTTTAAAAAAAATGGTTTTTAATAGGCCTCCAAAATGACGCCGTTTTGGGCAGGCCATTCAGGCACCAAAACAACGTCGTTTTGGTCGTGACCTGAACCAACCCGACCTAAGATCCACTAGAATCCACTTGTTTTTGGGCAAAAGGGCTATTTGGGCCCTTAGCCCTTCCACTTTTGGACCTTTTTTTTAAAATTGGTCCTAATTTTAGCTTTTTTTCCTTTTTTAAAGATCTATCCTTCTATTTTTTTGTTTTTCATTTCGGTCCTTTAACCGTTTGACCTCCTGGAAATGGTGAGTTTGAGGGATAAGGGGGATATTCTTCCATTCGGTCCCTGTTTTGTTTTTGCACATTTCAATTTAGCCCTGTATTTTTGTTTTATCTCGATTTGTCCAAAAAATTCCTTTTAAACTTCATTTTAGTCCTTTTCGCATTTATTTTCTTATAATTTAAGCTCAAAACTTCTTTCTCATTTCAATTTAACCCATAGTCTATTTAATTTCAATTTTTTATATTTTAAAATGTTTCATGTATTATTTTATTTAATTTATTTATTTATTCATATAATTTCAATCTTTAATCAAACGCTTATTGGTATTTATTTATTTATTTACTTATTATCTCTTTTATTTTTGTTTCTTAATATTTCAAATTGGCTCATATTTTCCTTTATTGTGTATTCTTTTTATATTTTTATATTTTTATTTTTATATATTTATTTTATTGTATATTTTGTATGTTATTATTGTTACCGGTTTACTTGCTTATTTATTACTTTTTATAAACTTTAAAAAACTATTATTTATTATTATTTATTATTGTTATTATTAGTATTATTATTGTTATTATTACTATTATGGTCATTTTTGTTATTATCATTGTTCCATTATGCATATTAGTATCATGATTTTCTATTATATTTTATATTATGCCATTATCACCACAAATTTATGATGCATTATCATTACTCGCCAAGCATGGCATTTTCTTTTAGCCATTTTTTATACTATATCCGAATACACTTCATGTATATCAAATTAAATGTTACATTAATTCTTACCCAAATACGCAAAAAAAAAGAGAAATAGTTTTCAAATAAGGCAATGTTCCGTGTTTGGAGTTTCAAGAAATCGTATCCTAACTTACGGGGTTTCGATTCTCTCGTTAAACTTAAATAACCGAATATCCTTACAAAAGTAAAATACAAGACATTTAAAATAAAAATAAAAAAATAATAAAGGCAAGCTCATTCTCAAAGGTTCAAGGTGTCGTGTCCTAACTTACGAGACGTGATATTTTGCTACTTCGGGGCATGAAAGTTTTTAACATACAGTTTGATTTATTCAAACGATTTTCAAGTAAAATAGCATTAATACAAAGGTGAATCGCATTTTTAAATTCTTCTCAAATTTTTAATTTTCGACATTGAGACATTAGTTAATCAATTAGGTACCAATTTTGGGCGTTGCGAGGGTGCTAGTCCTTCCTCATACGTGACCGACTCTTGAACCCCTCTTCTGAACTTCTTGGACCAAAACTGTTGTTTTAATAAATTAAACCGTTTATTAAAATGATTAAATTGCAAGATGATCCGATCACGGCAACTACCGTTTTTTGTTTTCATTTTCAAAATAAAAGTCGACCTTTTTTCAAAAAAATGGTTTCGACAACTTGGCGACTCCACTGGGGACAAATAAGAGAGTCAAGCCGTAAATTGATTATTTCCTGTCCTTTTGTCAAAAATTAGAAATCCGATTTAAAATTACGATCTTTTCATTTCTTTTTCATGGTTTGCGTCATTTGACATGTTTCCTTTTGGTTCGAGTCTCTTAGTATACTTTCGCGCATCATATTGCATAATCACTCGATTTTACCATCTTAAGTGGGAGTGAGAAACTATTCCTTCGTGAGGTCTTCACCTCTATATAGGATAGTGGATCGCTCCCGGAATACATCTGTACCTATGTCTTTGTGAGATTTTCATCTCCGTATAGCCATAGGGAAATGTATTCCCTTAAACTGAACTCATTTCATATAAGCTTATAATGGGTGAGGATCGAGGAATCTGCCGGTTCGAGTACCTTTACTTTAAAACCGAACTGCTTATAGTGAGCCCTAAGAGCCTACCATAGGTAAAACCGCACCAAACCCCTAGAGGTCATCCAAATATATACTCTATTTGCTATTTATGTTTTACTGACGTGTTTCTTTTGTTTTGGTTATGATTTCATTGCATTTTCATCATAGAAAATAGGTGTTGGTTCACGTTCAATTACTAAATACAGAGCTTGTCATGGAAAATGAATATCTTGATAAAGTGTAATACAATACAGCTGTCCGAATATGGTCCGACTAAACACAACGAGAGAAGGGTGAGAGTCTATGGAGGAGTACATGACTTTGCTTCAAGATTCAAGCCAACAAAGATTATTCAGGAGCCGTCAACGTCCCGACTTACTTAAAGAAGCTAACGAGCATCACGAGGATGAGTGAGCAATGGGTCGCAGCCTGGATCAAGCAAAAAGAAGATAATAGAGACATCTTTTGGAAAATTCACAAGATTTGATCTTAACAACCGGATATGAAGAAAAGGATCGATGTCTTTGCCTGGAGTATACGAGCAAGGCCATATATGTATCCATTTTATGTAAAGATATTTATTTTCTAGTAAAGTTTTTCTAATAGAATTAAATCAGAATCAACACCTCTTTTTGTATTCATCCCATACATTTGCATTGCATCGCATCATATGCATTAGATTTCACAAAAGACCCCTAATTAATTAAAATTATTTCAGTTAATCTGGAAATCGACAAAAGTCTACCAACTAAACATCGTTACGGTACTTGCACCAAAACCAAGGCAATGGATCAGAGATGGAAAGATTAGAACAAATGCAAAGAAATATGCAAGATCAATTACAAGCACAGATGCAAGAACAATTGACCAAAATTCAACAAGACATGAGGGATTAGATGCTAGAATCCCAAAAGAATATGATGAACCAACTAACCCAGTTACTGACTAGAAGGCTAGAAAAAGGAAAGAGCTCTATGGTCAATTTCGGGGATGATAACGAGGACCCTGCTTATCCTCCAGGCTTTACCCCAACAAACACTCAAGCACAGCCAAACGTATATCCACAAAGGGTGTCCATTAACATCAGGCCCTAATAGTATCAAATCGGTACCTCGGCACCGATGAACTACCAGACAGGCTCAGGCTCAAACCCAGGGGACAATCCAGCAAATCTCGTTGTCCCTGATCTTGACGATCAAGCTGAAATGGAAAAGGCAAGGGTGGAGCTTCCAAATCAATTTGAAGATTGTTGCACATGGCTAAAAGAGAAATTCAAGGCGTTGGAAAACACTGATTACCATTGTGGAATTGATGCTAAGGAATTGAGTCTGGTCCCAGATCTAGTGCTCCCTCCAAAGTTAAAAATGCTGGAGTTTGAAAAATATAATGAGACCAGTTGCCCTGAGGCTCAAATTATAATGTTCTGTCAGAAGATGACAGGATATGTCAATAATGATCAGTTATTGATTCACTGTTTCTAAGACAGCTTGACCGGGGCTGCGGCCAAATGGTATAATCATCTAAATCGTGCCCAAGTTAATTTGTGGAAGCCTTCATGAAACAATATGGCCACATGACAGATATAGCACCTGACAGAATCACATTACAGAATATGAGAAAAAGCCAAATGAAAGCTTCAAGTAATATGCTAAAAAGTGGAGGGAAGTCGCCACGCAAGTCCAACTGTCACTGCTAGAAAAGGAAACAACCATGCTCTTCATTAATAACCTGAAAGCACATTTTATTAATCATATGATGGGAAGCACAACTATGAGTTTCTTAAACATAGTGATGTCTGGTAAAATGATAGAAAATGTAATAAAGTATGGAAAAATAGAGGCCAGGGAAAGCGCCAAGAGGTCGGCTTCGAGAAGAAAAGAAAATGAGGTAAATAATATGAGAACGTATAACAAGAATTATTCGAAACCAATCATCGTGAGCCAACCGAGAACGGTAACCACTGGTCATCAAGGCCCACCAAGAAAAGAGCCCAGCACAAAGCAAAATATGGAGAAACTCCAGTTTACACCAATTCTAATGACGTATAAGGAGTTTTACCAAAGTTTATTTGATGCACATGTTGTATCCCCTTTCTACCTAAAACCAATGCAACCTCCATACCCTAAATGGTATGGTGCAAACACCTAATGCGAATGCCATGCGAGAATCACGGGACACTCGATAGAAAACTGCACCGTTTTCAAGAAGTTAGTTGAAAGACTCATCAAAATGGGCATTGTAAAATTTGATGATACATCTAGTGCAGAAAATCCATTACCCAACCATGAAAACAATGGGGTAAATCCAATAATTGAGAGTACGAGGGAAAAAATCAAGATGAATGTCGTAGCAGTGAAAACCCCACTGAGGGAAGTTTGGAAGAGAATGGTAGAAAGAGGGTTAATCATGCAAGACTCAGGGGATAGATCCCGAGAAGCAAAGAATTATTATGAGTTCCATGATGAAGAGGATCATGAGATCCAAGAATGTAGCAAGTTCAGGGCCTTAATGCAAAACCTGATGGATAATAAAGAAATTGAATTTTATGAAGAGATCAAAAGCCTTGAAGGAATGTTAGGAAATTTGAACATCAACGCCATATCTGAAAAAGGAGTTAGGGAAAACTTATCATGCATTTGCCCTTATGTACTAGGAAGTGTTCTAAACAACTAGGCTGCGGAAAAGATTTCTGTGGTTTTTAGAGCTAATTCAGAGTAATGTTCAGAATACACTTATTGCTTTAAGCCTAAGAGTAATGAGAATCTTTTTGTGAAATATACTTATGTCCAAAATATTTATTTCAATAAAATGCATTTTTGATATCATTTTGAGCAAATATTCTTTCCATTTCATTCATAATCATAATATACAAATACTTGTTCGTAGATTCTTTTGTTCTTTGGACTTCTTTCAAATATTATTTTATTCTTCATTCATGATCATATCATACAAATAATTATTCTTAGATTCTTTTGTTCTTTAGATCTTCCTTCATCCCTATAACAGGCCTCTAGATATCAATGATATGAGCGATGCTGCTAATGACTTAGAGCCTCCTTTTGAGCAAGATGTGTGTTTGGAGAATTCTCAAGATTTTGAAGATGATTGAGGCTGTAACATATCTCTTGATTTGGTTGAGGATGGTAGAACAAGATGAGAAGAAAATCCTACCTCACAAAGAACCAGTGGAAATTGTGAGTTTAGGACAGGAAAAAAAGGTGAAGATCAGAGTTGTATCACTGCAAAGACAAAGTGAGACCTCATTGAGTTACTCCAAGAATTCAATGATGTTTTCGCATGGCCATATCAAGACATGCCTGGGTTAAATACTGATATCGTGGTACACCGACTCCCTATAAAGGAAGAGTGTAAGCCAGTTCAATAAAAGCTCCGAAGGATGAGGCCCGATGTTTTGCTGAAAATAAAAGAATAGGTCAAGAAGCAATTCGACACTAGATTCTTGAAAGTGGTTAAATACTCAGAATGGGTAGCCAATATCGTCCCCGTCCCTAAAAAAAATGGAAAAGTACAAATGTGTGCAGATTACAGGAATTTGAATAAAGCCAGCCTAAAAAATAATTTCCCACTGCCTTATATTGACACCCTAGTGGACAACACGACAGGTTACTCACTGTTCTCCTTCATGGATGGTTTCTTCGGATACAACAGGATTAAGATACATCCTGAAGACATGGAGAAAGCCACATTCGTAACCGTGTGGGGAACATTTTGCTATAAAGTGATGCCATTTGGACTGAAAAATGCCGAAGTAACGTATCAAAGAGCTATGGTAACCCTGTTCTATGATATGATGCACAAAAAATCAAATTTTATGTCGATGACATGATCTCAAGTCCCAAACAAAGAAGGAGTGCATTCAAGTCTTGAGGAAATTGTTCTTAAGGTTGAGAAAGTTTCAGCTGAAGCTCAATCCAGCAAAATGTACCTTCGGAGCCAGGTCCAAAAAGCTGCTAGGATTTGTAGTCAGTGAAAAAAAGATTGAGATCGACCCAGGAAAAGTCAAGGCTATAAAGAGCTGCCTCCACCGCGTACTCAAAAAGAAGTTTGAGGTTTCCTAGGAAGACTAAATTACATCACTCGGTTAATTTCACAACTAACTAAGAAATGTGATCCCATATTCCGTCTCCTTAAGAAACGCAATCCAGGTGTATGGGATGAAGAATGCCAAAAGATTTTGACAAGGTCAAACATTACTTATTCAATGCCCCGATGCCAGTGCCATCTAATCCAGATAAGCCACTAATACTATACTTGGCGTTATTTGAGAATTCCATGGGGTGCATGCTCGGCCAACTTGATGAGTCAGGAAGGAGAGAAAGAGCAATATATTGCCTGAGTAAAAAGTTCACTGAATGTGAGACAAGGTGCTCACCGATTGAGAAATTATGTTGCACTTTAATTTGGACAACTCGAAGACTAAGACAGTACATGCTGTATCATACACTTGGCTCATTTCGAAACTTTTCGACAGCTTTGAATAGAAGAATGACCCGATGGCAAATTCTACTTTCTGAATTTGATGTAGTCTATGTGAACCAGAAAGCTATAAAAGGGAGTGCAATAGCAAATTTTCTGGCCAGAAGAGCTCTAGAAGATTACGAGCCCTTGAACTTTGATTTTTCGAACGAAGATCTAATGTATGTTGCAACCACCGAAGAAAATTCTCAAGAAGGTCACCCTTGGAAACTAAATTTTTACGGAGCCTCAAATGCTATAGGTAATGGAATCGGGGTAGTCTTGGTATCCCCAAATGGAGACCATTATCCATTTACTAGTAAATTGGATTTTGATTGTACAAATAATATGGCAAAATATGAAGCATGCATCATGGGTATCCGCGCAGCCATAGAATGTAAAATCAAAGTGCTAAAGGTATATGGGGACTCTATACTAGTAATCTATCAGCTCAAAGGAGAATGGGAGACAAAAGACCCCAAATTGATTAATTATCAAAAGATAATTTTGGAGTTAATTAAGGAGTTTGATAACATCATTTTCTGTTACCTCCCTCGAGATGAAAACCATATGGCTAACGCATTGGCTACTCTAGCGCTCATGATCAAAGTGACCAAACAAGAGACGTAAAACCTATCCAGATGAGTATTTATGAAGTTTCGGCTTATTGTTACAACATCGAAGAAGAAGAAAAGGATGATCACCCTTGGCACTACGATATACTGCGATATGTGAAAAATCGTGAAAGCCCTGACCAAACAACTGAGAATGATAAAAGAACACTGAGAAGACTGGCCAATGACTATGTCTTAGATGGGGAAATCTTATATAAAAGAAGAAAATATCAGGTGATATTAAGATGTGCAGACGCTGTTGAGGCTAAGAAAATCTTTGAAGAAGTCCATGAGGGCGTCTGTGGGACACACGCTAATGACTTTACAACGACCAGGCAAAATTTAAGATTCGGGTATTATTGGTCTACCATAGAAGGGGATTGTATAAATTACGTTGTATAAATTACGCCAAGAAATGTCATAAGTGTCAAATTTATGGAGACAAAATTCATGTGCCTCCTTCATCTCTTCACGTTATGACTTCTCCATGGCCTTTCTCTATGTGGGGCATGGATGTGATTGGGCCAATATCGCTAAAAGCTTCCAATAGGCATCGATTCATCTTTGTGGTCATCAATTACTTCACCAAGTGGGTAAAGGCCGCTTCATATGCCAATGTTACAAAGTCGGCAGTCAGCAAATTCCTGAAGAAGAAAATCATATGTCAATATGGAATGCCGGAGAGGATCATATCTGACAATGCACTAAACTTGAACAATAGTACGATAGCGAAGGTCTGCAGTCAATTCAAGATCAGACACCACAACTCGTCACCGTATCGCCCGAAAATGAATGGGGCAATGGAGACAGCCAATAAAAACATTAAGAGGATCGTGGGGAAAATGATGGAGACTTATAAAGATTGGCATAAGAAACTACCATTTACCCTCTATGCTTATCAAACGTCTGTCAAGACCTCCACCGGGGCAACACCTTTCTCATTAGTTTATAGAATGGAGGCGGTTTTGCCCATTGAAGTCGAGATTCCATCTCTTCAAGTTTTGTCAGAGGTGAAGTTAGATGAAGCAGAATGGGTCTAGTCTCGATACGATTAGTTGAACTTGATTGAAGAAAAGAGGCTAAGGGCTATCCGTCATGGTCAGATGTACCAAAAACGAATGATGCGAGCTTATGATAAAAAGGTTCGCCCTAGAGAATTCCATGAGGGGGACCTGGTATTGAAAAAGATCTTTCCCATACAAAAAGATTTCAGAAGGAAATGGATGTCAAACTGGGTGATAAACGCCAAGATCTTCAACCTGTAAATTCGGATCCAGTCAAGAAGTACTTCACCTAAAAAAGGGGAGAGGCCAATGCAAAACCCACAAAGGGCTCTTTGAGACATTTTCAAAAAAAATAGAGAGGCCAAGGCGAAAATCCGCAAAGGGTGCTTTGAGACCAAAGGAGTTTTAAGTTGAAATCTAGAAAATGAGCGGCTCAAATTTTGATCGAAGATGGGGTGTGTGGTAGTCTTGTCCTCTCAGAATTAACAAGAAGGGGGAATGTTAAATCTTGGGGCATCAATGAATACTTTAGATCTCCTAAACACATATCTAGCTCGAAATGGTCTTCGAGAAGTTTGAATAGAAAAGCTCGTGCTGCGATATCTGGGTCACCTATTTTCATCTTATTCATTTTGTACCTTAGCAAAATTTTCTATCTTAGTTGATTTATCCACTTCGAGCTTTGCTCTTAATAAAATTTCATCTTGTCCATTGTGATAATATTTTTCAAGCATTTTTCATTGAAACAACTATTATTGTACTGATAATATTCACATAAAAGAAGTTCTGCATATTACTCTGAAAAGTTTCTAAATGGTACAAGGACCTGAAACTAGACCACAAGTTAGAACTAACCAAATTCAGGACTTGGAAATATTTGAGAAAAAATAGTTTAAATTGTGACATTTCTTCAGATCTTCTGTCAAAGATACTGGCTAAACAGGAAAGCACGGTAGCATATCAGTGATAGAACCTTGATGAACAATGAGCAATGACAACCTAAGCATTAAAAGGGGATCATTCTTGAAAAATGACATTCTTCATTCATGCAAATATCATTTGTACACACCCAAAAAGGAGCATTTGATTCATTCTGATCATGACATCCTAATTGCTTGGCGTAAATAGGCCCATGAAATGGATTCTACAGGTCATGTTCCCTAGAAAACGGTGTAACAATCAGAGAAACCATAAACCCTATACCTCTGAAATTGCAGTAGGTTGGATCAAATCTACCATGGTGAATCTTATCTCCCTGAAGTTACAGTGGAGCAGATTAAAGCCATTAACCTTATCTCTCTGAAGTTGTAGTGGAGTAGGTTGAAGATAGCGAATCTTATTTCCCTGAAGTTGCAGTGGAATAGATTTAAGCTACAAGTTACACATCTCATACCCCTAAAGTTGCAGTAGAACGGATTGAAGTTATCATGGTGAATCTTATCTCCCCGAAGTGGCAGTGGAGCAGATTGAAGCCACAAATCCCATACCCCTGAAGTTGTAGTGGAACAGATTGAAGTTATTATGGCAAATCTTATCTCCCCGAAGTGGCAGTGGAGTAGATTGAAGCCACAAATTCCATACCCCTGAAGTTGCAGTGGAACGGATTAAAGTTATCATGGCGAACCTTATCTCCTTGAAGTTGCGGTAAAGCAAATTGAAACCATAAATCTCATGCCCCTGAAGTTGCAGTGGAACGGATTAAAGCTATCATGGCAAATCTTATCTCCCTGAAGTTGCAGTGGAGCAAATTAAAGCCACAAATCTCATACCCCTGAAGTTATAGTAGAACAGATTGAAGTTATCATGGCGAATCCTATCTCCCTGAAGTTGCGATGAAGCAGATTGAAGCCACAAATCCCATACCCCTGAAGTTGCAGTGGAACAGATTGAAGTTATCATGGTGAATCATTTTTTCCGGAGTTACAAATTAAAGCCACAAATCCCATACCTCTGAAGTTGCAGTGGAACGGATTGAAGTTATCATGGAGAATCCTATCTCTCCAAAGTTATGGTAGAGTAAATTGAAGCCACAAATCCCATACCCTTGAAGTTATAGTAGGGTAAATTAAAGTTATTATGGCAGACCTTATCTCCCTGAAGTTGCAGTGGAGCAGGTCAAAAGTTACAAATCTTATCTCCCTGAAGTTGTAGTGGAATAGTCAAAAGTTACAAATCTCAATCCCCGAAGTTACGGTGGAGTAGATTGAAGAAAGCAAGTCTTATCTCCCTGAAGTTTCAATAGAGCAGACTGAAGATAGCAAATCTCATTTCCCTAAAGTTGCAGTGGAACAAATTAAGATTACAAATTAAATCTGATCTCCCTGAAGTTGTAGTGAAGCAGATTGAAGAAAGCGAGTCTCATCTTCTTGAAGTTACAGTGAAGCAGGTTGAAGATAGAGGATCGAATCACCAATTTTGATACCCCTAAAGATGCAGTGGGATGGAATGAAGCTACTTGAAAAAGAGAAGCACCAAAGAGGTCGAGATTCTACAAAGACCGGGCAAAATTGGCCCTTTTTGAAGTCTTTGCTCCATTCTCGTTACACGACAACGAGCAAAGAGCGGCAACTGTAATAGGCCCAATTTTCCTAGGTCCAAACCAATAACCCAAACATAAAATAAATAAAACCAAATAGAAACAAAAATAATAATCAGTTCAAAGTCCATTTAAATATGACCCAACAACAAAAATATGACCCAAACTAAAACCCTAGACGGCCCAATAAGCGCACAACCTTAACATTTTTAGCCAAAAAAAAGACAAAAGCCCTAATGTCGCCGCCTCCACCATGCCACGTCAACCTCCGTACCTGCAAGGACAATAGTGAACAGACACAGAAGCATAAACACAGAAAAATAGTAGCAAAAAACATTGTATTTTCGGCTATAAAAGCCATGAATCATCAATGTAATTTTTTTACACACGAACACATACACAGAGAATCAATCAAAATTTCACGAAGGTGTTCCTTTTCTCTTCTATTTTGTATATACTTCTGTTCTAAGAAAAAATAGTCTTTTATTATTTCTTTTTTTTATTTTGTTTTCAAAGAAACGAACAAAATAAAAAAAGGGAGTGAAGACTTACATGCGTGTTTCTAGCCCCATCGTCGCGAGTGGGGAAGGTCACCATCCCCGATGATGGACGGTTTTTCTTCGGCAAAAGGAGGAGGAACCGAAGGGTTCTTTTTCAATTTTCTCCTTTTTGGTCGAGTCCTTGTGGAAAATAACCCCAGATCCGGGCTTTAAACATCGAAGCGCTCAAAATAGAGGCTTTTGGCTTTTTCTGACCACCGCTGATGGTGGCGCTGCCGCAGATGGTCGGTGGTCGGCGAGGCGGCTGATGGCCATCCGATGACCGGAAGAGGGGAGGGCTGAGAGAGCTTGATAAAGTTTTTTTTTTGTTTTTTGAAGAAAAAAGCTAAAATGAAAATTTTAAAAAAATGATTTAAATAGGCCTCCAAAACGACGCCGTTTTGGGCAGGCCTCTGAAGCACCAAAACGACGTCGTTTTGGTCTTAACCTGATCCGACCCGACCCAAGATCCACTAGGATATGCGTGTTTTTGGGCGAAAGGGCTATTTGCGCCCTTAACCCTTTCGCTTTTAGACATTTTTTCAATTTGGTCCTAATTTTAGCTTTTTTTTCCTTTTTTAAAGATCTATCCTTCTATTTTTTTTATTTTTTTTTGTTTTTTATTCCAGTCCTTTGACTATTTGACCCCTTGGAAATGGTGCGTTTAAGGGATAAGTGGATATTCTTCCATTCGGTCCCTGTTTTGCTTTTACACATTTCAATTTAGCCCTGTATTTTTGTTTTATCTCGATTTGTCCCAAAAATTCCTTTTAAACTTCATTTTAGTCCTTTTCGCATTTATTTTCTTATAATTTAAGCTCAAAAATTCTTTCTAATTTCAATTTAACCCACAGTCTATTTAATTTCAATTTCTTATATATTTTAAACTATTTCATGTATTATTTAATTTAATTTATTTATTTATTCATATACTTTCAATCTTTAATCAAACGCTTATTGGTATTTATTTATTTATTTACTTATTATCTCTTTTATTATTGTTTCTTAATATTTCAAATTGGCTCATATTTTTCTTTATTGTGTATTCTTTTTATATTTTTATTTTTATATATTTATTTTATTTTATATTTTGTATGTTATTATTGTTACCCGTTTACTTGCTTATTTATTACTTTGTATAAACTTTAAAAAATTTGTTATTTATTATCGTTATTTATTATTGTTATTGTTATTAGTATTATTATTGTTATTATTACTATTATGGTCATTTTCATTATTATCATTTTTCCATTATGGATATTAGTATCATGATTTTCTATTATATTTTATATTATGCCATTATCACCACAAATTTATGATGCATTATCATTACTCGCCAAGCATGGCATTTTCTTTTAGCCATTTTTTATACTATATCTGAATACAATTCATATATATCAAATTAAATGTTACATTAATTCTTACCCAACTATGTAAAAAAGAGAAATAATTTTTAACATAAGGCAATGTTCCGTGTTTGGAGTTTCGAGAAATCGTACCCTAACTTATAGGGATTCGATTCTCTTGTTGAACTTAGATAACCAAATATCCTTTCAAAACTAAAATACAAGACATTTAAAATAAAAATAAAAATAATACAGGCAAGCTCATTCTCAAAGGTTCAAGGTCTCGTGTCCTAACTTACGGGACGTGATATTCTGCTACTTCGGGGCGAGAAAGTTTTTAACATACATTTCGATTTATTCAAACGATTTTCAAGTAAAATAGCATTAATACAAAGGTGAATCGCATTTTTATGTTCTTTTCAAATTTTTTAATTTTCGACATTAAGACATTAGTTAATCAATTAAGTACCAATTTTGGGAATTGCAAGGGAGCTAATCCTTCCTCATACATAACCGACTCCCGAACACATCTTCTGAATTTCGTGGACCAAAACTATTATTTTAATAAAGTAAACTGTTTATTAAAATGATTAAATTGCAAGGTGATCCGATCAGACCTCAAAAAAAAAAAGATTAGTGACGACTCCCGTTTTTCATTTTCATTTTCAAAATAAAAGTCGACCCTTTTAAAAAAAATGGTTTCGACATATATGATTCAAAGGCATTCGAGATGAGTTGGAACTATGATGCACACTGAGAGTAGGGGTCAAGTTGTTGTGAAATGGATGATATAGTAATTGTAGTTGATGATTGGGATGTTGGAAAAATCGATTTGAAAATAGTGGAATAGTGCACAGTGGAATTTTAAAAAATATATATTTCAAAATCGTTTAGTTGTGATGTTTATGACAATAAATCTATTTACTAATATTATCCTTGAGTTTTCTTTGAAGCGGAATGAATCGTTCCCAACTTTGTACAAATCGATCTTCTCTGTTATCCTCGACTTAGGTTGGCTAGAGTGTGGGCTCTAATGACAATTCAATGAAAACTTTAAAGTGAAACTTGTGAGCTAGAAACGAAAAACAAAATTCTCATCAAAAGATAGAATATAATAATAAATATTTTAGATTCTCCTAATATGATCCTATTTTATCTCATGGTAACCATTACATCTTCCTTCATGAAAAGTCAATTAATAACAAATAGTAATTAAGTAATTTATCTCTAAGACAAATGATCCTGGCCACATTACTTTTCATCTATCATGTAATGCCGATGAGAGGATATCATTTACCTTTTATTGGGCTATGGATTCCACTGTTATGGAATAATGCTACATCATGTAGAAATCGTAAACCCAACATGCGAACTTTTAGTTCTATCTATTTTGAACTCAAGATTTGATTTACATCAAAGTATCTGAGTCACACATGCATAGTCCATCATCTACTCAGAATTAA
Source organism: Gossypium hirsutum (assembly GCF_007990345.1). Taxonomy (NCBI): domain Eukaryota; kingdom Viridiplantae; phylum Streptophyta; class Magnoliopsida; order Malvales; family Malvaceae; genus Gossypium; species Gossypium hirsutum. Next base: position 68,652,662 of record NC_053433.1, read on the forward strand.
GGTATGCCAAGCTATGAATGCCACAAGTGAATAAATTTATAAACGAGTCTAGCGTTTATTCTACTTGGGTCCTATTCGATGTACTGTCAATCAAATCAGTCACATCTATGTCTCTATATTCTAGGAGTCATCTGCTCCGGTACCCAAGATGAGATATCTGCTGATTTGGACTTGATAGACAACATATCGATCTTTCCATCGATTTTCTCAATTCTGATTAGACTAAGGACATGTTTAGATTGTCTACTAATATAAGTTATCTTCTCGTATTACGATCTGAACATGAAATGCCGCTTAATATTAGTTTAAATATTAAATAATCAATGAGCTAATATTTGCTTTCATTTTGTTTTACATGCAAAAAACGTTGAGGACATTATACAAAATATATTAATGATAATGATGAATTTTTTAAAATCAATTTCTTTGAAAAATAACAAGTACATAGACAAAATCATTACACTAAGGGCACTAGATCCTAAAATGTAAAAGAAAAAATTTGTGGGAAGCTATTTATATCTTGTGACCTAGATGTGATCAATAACGTGTTTGTTCTTGGCAGGCTAGGTGCAACTGAATGTGAAGTACTCAAGCTAACTTATGTTGTCTCTATTGTCGATAAGTGAACTTAAAGAAAAAAGGATTGGTAGCTAAGTTACTTTGCTCAAGGATTGGTTGCACCCAACTAGTGAAAGAGGCTAAAGGAATCTTAAGAGTAGACATATTGCGCAGAGAGATTAGCAACTAAAGTTGATCTAGCGATTCCGTTGGTTACTGTGCTAGGTGGATCTCTTATATCAAGATTACAATGGGTGAATGTTCGGCGATTAACTGCATTAGGGGTCGTGGCTCTAGATTTTGGGTTTTTGCAATGGTTAGGCTGGGTTGTTTAGTGGGAGAATCTATAGTTTTTTTTTATTGGATTCCCACAAAAGACATCAATTTATTATGGTTTATTTACAAAAAAAATGGTTTAAATGGGTTAAATTGATATTTCAAATTATTTGCAAAGTAGAAAACAAGTTAGAGCACACCAGAGTTTGTACTTCAAAGTACCCTCTGATACTCAAGTCAGCAAAGATTTGAAGGGAAAAGGAAAGAATGGTACAAAATAAATTATAATCATACCAAATCAACTCCATAGTCATGGTATTTATAGATCTCCGTGGGGTTGCCCAAAGTTGTCCAAACTGTGTTAGGATTTAAATATTGCACCTTAATTTCTCTGTACTTTTAGGGGCATTCGCCCATGCTTTATTTTGTTGAGCAACCGAGTTGGTCGAGTTTCTTGTAAAAGCATCTTCTGTTAATCTAGAAGAATAAGGAGGGTGCCACATGTGTAATCATTTTAAGTTTGTCGGGATGAAATTTCGTGTTAAGGCTCTTAGGTCTGTTCCAATATTGTTTGGGCGGAATTATTGCTTTGGATTTTCATACTTCGAGCCAGCTAGCTCATTTTGTTGAGCAAATATTGTGTTTCAGGTTATAAGCTTTGGATTTTATTGAATTGTAAAGTTTTTTTAGACAGATATATATAAGATTTTATATATGTAATATGTAAACATAAAATATTAAAATAGTGTTATGTTGTACAGTGTTAATAATTTGTTAAATTGAATAAAATTAGAATTCTATGTATATAATTATATAAAATTAAAATTGTATAATATTATATATTAAATTAAAATGTATGTAATTTTAAATTTTATTTCAAATGTTAGTTTTGAAATTCAAAGTGAGCTAACCGTACCAACCAATAATGCAAGTATAGAAATATGCAATCAACTTTAAAAAAAAAACTGCCAATTAGTTGATTAACTTGAATAGCTTACTTCAAAATTAATTTAAAAATCTAATTAGGTATTAAACTGTTCTAAAATCTCAAGCAACTTCATATTTATGTCAATTCAGCCTCAAAAGTCTTAATCAAAACTTAGCCCTATATTTGTCATTTTCACAAAAACCTCAAGCAAAATTTTCATTTAATATAGATAATTTCTACTTTTTCATTTTTTATTTTAACAATTTTTTTAAAATTTAAAAATTTCACCAATAATGTATTAAATATTTTATTTTTTATTATTTTAAACTTAAGGTGTTTGAAATTATGTTTTGCAGGATTGAAATATGAGATGTGGTTTTCAAATTTAAAATTTATATTTTCACTTTAACTAGAATAGGGTGTTACCATTTTTCTCTTTATAGAACCATTTCAATCAACCATTTGTCGGTAATAATGGAATAGAGAGACCTACAAAATCTGTACATATCATTTTTGAAAGAAAATCAAGGTTGTACCCATCGCTACAACTGTTTGCTCTGTTAAAAGTTGCCAAGTGATATAAATTAATTAAATTTATTTAATTTAAATTCAACAGATTAAGTGAATCCAAAAACAATAATAAATTATTTAATTAAAAGAGATGGATGGGAGAGAGAGAGAGAGAGAGAGAGAGATGAAAGCGAAAGAACAAAGACAAGGACACAATACATCGCTGTCTTAACCTCTGCATGCCTCAATATTCACTCACTCCCCTTTTCTCTCTCTCTCTCTCTTCTCATCTTCTTCTCCTTCCTCTTCCTCTCTCCATCTAACTTTGGGCCTCCGTACCCGAACTGGAGACCCGGACAAAGAGCTCCACTCTTTCACCCCCCATTCATTTTTCCACTGCATTTTTTCTATCTGGGAACAAGGTTCCAGAAGAAATGTACTCGGCTATTCCGTCGTTACCATTAGATGGAAGGGTGGGAGATTATCAAGGCTCGCTTGATGGTACAAACTTGCCTGGTGATGCTTGTTTGGTCTTAACAACCGATCCTAAGCCCCGACTCCGATGGACCGCCGAGCTCCATGAACGTTTCGTCGATGCTGTTACTCAACTTGGCGGCCCTGACAGTCAGTTTTTTTCCCCTTTATAGCTTCTCTTTGCTTTTGCTTTCAACTTTAAAAATGTGATTCCCCAACCCCCCTCCCCTTTTTCTTAAGCATTTGGATTTATATCATTTTATTTTATATAATGTGTTATATATTAATGAGCGTTTAGGATTTTGGAACACTTTTAGTACTTGGCGGGTTCATGCGATGAGATTTGGTCATATCGGGATCTTTTAGATTGATAGCTGAATTTTTTTTTTTGGGTTGGTTTCTTTGTTTTAGTCTTGCTTTTGAGATTTGGGCTTCTTTTTTTTCCAATTATTATTTTGGTAATTCTAGTTTTTATCTACTCATGAATCCCTCAGTTCATAAAATTTATATTTTTTTTCCCTATTTGGATGAAGAAGATATGTTGTTAGGGTGTTCTTCATATCAGCTATGACTTAATATTAATAAGCAGCCACAATATCACTGCAATGGTTTAGAATCATGACCTCCATTAACATCATTTCAAAATGAATCATGACTGTCTAGGAACTTTACCTTATTGCTATTGGCTGTTTCTTTCTTCATCATATCTGCCAATCCTATATTTTTGACCTCTTGCTAATATTTTTACACAACTTACATTTGCATATAAACACATAGATACTGTCTAGTTGATTCATTAAGCCTAGTTTTGGTCAAATTCGGTAGCCCACCATATGTTGTTTGTGTACTTCTGTTATGATAAAATACAACCAAAAAGACAAAACCTTGTTTTGGGGCCATTGAGTTCAATAATTTGGTCAGCAACTTAGCTTGCTTTTGTTGGAAGACAAACTAGTGTAAGTATGGTACTTTGTCTTGGCCTGGGAAGAATATTCTTGGTTTTAGTGTTTTTCTTTTTCGTGTAAAAACTCTGCCTAATGATTAAGTTACGGGGCTTGTGCAGCAAGTTTTTTTATGGTGTTTAAGCATAGCTTGTAAGATGCTGCGGTGTTATTTCCTTCTTTTTGGAAGACGCAATGTTCGGTTTAGATGCAATGCTTGGACTTGTCTCTTTAAATGAATAGTTCAATTTTTGGTGTCTAAATTGGATTTCTGAGGATATTGCTCAAGAAATCTATATGCTTGAAATTGCAATAATGATGCTTTTGGAAAACTGAAATCCCATTGGTATGCGAGGTCAAAAGATTTGGGGAACCACCATAAAAAATAGTTGATTTTGTGAGTGATTTTCAGATAAGATGGTAGCAGGTAAAAGTACAATTGAGGTCCTTATACTAGGAGTTAGACTGCATTTTGCTCCCTCTAACTAAAAAAATGGGCAACTTAATCCCTGTATATTAAATCAAAAAGCAAATTGGTCCTTTGTTAAAAATTCTATCAATTTTTATTGTTAAAAAAACTAGTCTTTGTACATCAGCAAGAGGTATAGGTGGCACACCACGTGACACTGTTTGGTTATTCCATCAATCACGTCAGTTTTAAATAGTACAAATAGATGGAATTTTTAACATAAAGGACCAATTTTCTCTTTGCTGTTAAGATAGATGGACTAATTTGCTCATTTGAATAGAGGAAGCAAAATGTAGTAAGATATGGATAACAACCTAAGAGCACTATGGGTGATTTCATGATGGCCAATTGGCAACCACCTAAATCTGTAGGCAACTAGTGTCTGACTGTTAAACTTTCTGGCATCTTTATGTTTCGGTGAGGCTTGTCACTGCTGAGAGAAAAAGTTTATCAGGCTTTGTATGCTCTGAGTTGGAAGTCGGGGCTTTATTTCCAGGTGCAACTGTGGTTCATATTCTACCGAAGATATAGATGATTATTTTCCGGACTTCTCTAATCATAACTGTGCCATAGTTTAATATAATGTCTTGTCCATTTATAGCATGCATGCTTCCCTATTTGAATGCCAAAGTGTTTTCCTTTTTTTTTGTGAACCAAACCTAGCTGATTGACAATGGCATTATAAAAGTCAATGTTCATGCGCCCTTCTGTTATGTCTTGTATGCTCTTGCATTTTGTTATTCTAAAGTTGTAGATAGCTTATTTTGTCTTCATATGCACTGCAGAAGCAACCCCAAAGACTATTATGAGAACAATGGGAGTAAAAGGCCTTACCCTCTATCACTTGAAATCACATCTTCAGGTTTGTCATCACTGCCATCTCTTCAATGATCATTAAGATTTTCCGTACTTTATATTAGTGATGTCATGTCTTTGTCCCCTCTCTTTTACATGTCAAAGATGGATCTCGTTTTAAATCATGATTTACCATATTCAGTAAGCTTAATATCCGATTTCCTGTGCCCATTAATATCGCACATATTTGTGTTGGGAGGAAGGGAGTCTACATACTAAGCTATTTGGAGTTCTAATAATCAGAACTTTCTATTTCCTTCACTCATTACCCCATATTTGCAGAAATATCGGCTGGGGAAGCAATCATGCAAGGAATCAATTGATAACTCTAAGGATGGTATGCATCTTAGTCTCTTTAAATTACTATTACTTTAGAGCCTGTGCATTTAATAACAAATATGATAACTTATACCCTTTTAAGTCTTGTACCTTTGATGTACTTATGATTCTTTCACTTTTTTGACTCTGCCAAGAAAAGACCATTGAAGAAAGGTCTCTAATATATTCACCCTGTTTATTACGACACTTCAAAGAGAAGTAACCACAGTCAAGAAGACTGAAGGCATAAGCTTTTGGGGTTTTGATAAAAATTATTTTGATATGAATTTCTTGATTTGTTCATCTTGGACTTTAACTGGATCTTTTTAGACGTGAGGTCTTGGGGTTATTATAAAAATACCAGCATAGGCTATCCTATTCATAATCGACTGATAATTGGATATGTGATTGGTGTTTCAGCATCTTGTGTTGCAGAAAGTCAGGACACTGGTTCATCTACAACATCGTCGTCAAGAATGGTAGCGCAAGATCTGAACGAGTATGTTATATTTTCTCTTGTTTGACAGTTTCACTTGTTGCTTGGTCCTCGGATGAATGCTGAATTTCATATTCCTAACAGTGGTTACCAGGTAACTGAAGCTCTACGAGCACAAATGGAAGTGCAACGAAAACTGCATGAACAGTTGGAGGTTGGTTATAGTTGCCTAGACTTTTGGTTAGCGTCAGTTTTCCACGGTTGTTTACTTAATTATTGCCCTGTAAAGCAACATGCAGATACTGAAATTCAGTGACCTTGAAAGGGTGTTCTTTTTCGTTGTAGGATAGATTTCTGTGTACTAATGGTTTCACTTGGCAGGTACAACATCGCCTTCAACTTCGGATTGAAGCACAAAGCAAATACCTACAGTCAATGCTCGAGAAAGCCTGCAAAGCTCTGAACGATCAAGATCAAGCTGCTTCCACAGGTCTGGAAGCTGCAAGAGAAGAGCTATCGGAACTGGCTATTAAGGTTTCCAATGATTGTCAAGGGATGATCCCTCCTCATGATAACATTAAACTGCCTTCCTTGTCTGAACTTGCAGTAGTTTTAGAGAACAACAGAACATCCAATATGCCAGGTCGGATTGGTGATTGCTCGGTCGAAAGCTGCTTGACTTCGAGTGGAAGCCCGGTGAGTTCACAGGCTGGTATCATGAAGAAGAGGCCAAGATCCATGTTTGGAAATGGAGAGCCTCTGCCTTTGGATGGCAATATAAGGCAAGAAATAGAATGGGGGATGCCTAATATTAGTTGAGTTGCAGGACATTTCCTTCTTAGAAATGGTACCTTCTCTCTTTTATTATTATTATTTTCCATTTTCTTTTTTCTTTCTGTTTTAATCCTTGTTTAGTTAATCTAAATGCATTTTCCCCCTTGTATCAACTATGTATATTATTAAAGCAGATCTCTTTTAGAATGCGGAATTTAGCTTAATTGGTTCATGCGATCATCATTCTAACATCTTTGTGATTGGGAAAATTGGTTGCAGTGTTATGGAACTGGATTTCTATGCACTTCACTTCATCTACTAAATTATGTTTTTGTAAAACAAAAAAATCTAAGTATTTTCAAAATATGATTCTGGGTTTACATTTGAGAAAAATAAACCAATTACATGCAAAAAAAATTATATAGCATCAAATTGGTATATAGAAATATACCAGAACCAATTACGTAATTACAACATAAGTTGATAAAACTACTAGATAATATTACAAATTTACAACATAAAACTAGTAGAAAGTAAAATGATTTTTTTTATACGTACAAAGAGAGGTTGGTGGATAAAAGTAGATATGAAGAGAGGTTGGTGGATCAGAAGTGGATAGAGAAGGGTTTCCCAAACTTTTTTTGGTGCCCCCTTAGGCTTCCTTCATCTCTCTTTTATAGGAAAATTTTTGAACTTTATTTAATTTCCTTTTAACCTTGCATAGATTTTTTTGGTAAAAATAATATCTCATCATTGATATGACATGGTTGCTTCCACATTGCTTTCTTTTTTTGTTTGCATTTGTATGTCGTTTTCCCAAGTTATCTTTTTGGATATCATTTTTCCACGTAGCTTTCTTTTTTGTCTTCACTTGGATGTCGTTTTCTAAAGTTGTTTCCTTGATATTTTAATTGATTTTTTCAAATTGGCTTTTATCCTTCTTGAATATTAACTAGATTCATTTCTTTCATTTCATCTAGCTATAATAAATCTATTGACAGTCTTGGTGAGTTCCAATTTTCTCACGTACTCTTGATTTCTTCTATTATGTGATGGAAAATCATCAATCTCCATGTTAGCTTTCTTTTTTAATAGTTGTATAGATTCTTCGTCTTTATCATCTTGAGTGTTTCTAATATCATATGTCAATATTCTTCTTCCATCAGTCCATAGGCTATAAGTTTTTTGTTGAAGTAAATATCGGGCTTTGGTCATTAAATCTATTTCTGTTTGGATATGATAATAACTGAGATTATTATAACACTTGTCAATATTTTTTGTCAAGTGTCTTTTTTCTTCTTTAACTGCTGAAAGGTTGAGAGCTCTAATCATTTTTTTTAATGATCCAAATTTGATATGACTGATAAAATTTTTATTTTTTTAGTTATACCAATAAGACTATTGATTTCAAGATGAAAATAATAATAATAATCATTTTCATATATCATTCGTAATAATATAGACTTAATAAATGCAAAAAAATCTTTTAATAAATGGAAAGAAAATTTTTGAAGTGTTATTTCTTTAACAAAACCCCATTCAATACTATTTATACCCATTCAATACTATTTATATCAAATAGTTCATGATCAAGTCTAAATTTTATAGTAGGAAATTTTTCATTTAAATCGTTTGTAAAAACATAAGCTTGTAAAAAATATTTTGAAAAAACTTTTTGAAATAGAACTTGCTGTTTGCAGATAGCTCCATTTGTTTTTTTAAATATTTCCACTGGTAAAAATTTTCTAGCCTTATTATATAAACATAACCTAAACATTTTCTTCATAATAGGGCTATTTGTTCCCTTATTAATAAAATACTGAAATATATCAAGAAGATTGTTTATCTCCTTAATATCTAAATAACTTATTTCTAGTTCTTCCCAATCTCAATATAAAATGGATTTTAATAATAAGTCATGAGCTTTTATTGTTCTTTAGTTGTTTTTTCAACTAAAAATTGTGAAAGTTTAGTAAGAGCTTGTAACACCCCTAACCCGTTTCTGTCGCCAGACTAGGTTACAAGGTATTACAATTAGAACACGTATTCGAATAATCACATGCATAAACTTGTACACATTTATAAACCATTCATTTTGTCATTTTCATTTCATCAAGCCAAATATAAATACATTCTCCAATAAGTTAGACAATTGTTCACTCCCAACCTTGTTCATTCATTTTATAAATCAATACCTATTTCTAATACGCACATTAAGCATACACTGAATAATATCCTATAAATAACATGCATTTTTAACTTAATAATGCATAATTCTTTATAACACCATATACATTCCCTATTCTTACATAACCGAAACACATCATTATGCTTTATATAAATATCATGTGTCATAATGTTCAATTCATTTATCAATATTACCAAACCTTTATAACATATATATTTAATCATAAATATACAATACCTCACTTTTAACATAAGCATACAAGTGAACATATAATGACCTATTTTAATCACGTTTGCCGAACCACATATATAGCATATTAATAAGTTTAAATAACATATTCAACTTGACTCTACTTGGCCGATTCATTACATTAATATTCATGACTGATGCACATATAAATATATATACTCATACAAATATATATATATATATATACACATATCATAATCATTTCACTTCAATACTAATCTAAATTTAGTAAACCAATCTCAAATACAAAACATATCATACAACACATATACCAAAATAAATCCCAAACACATATCATAAATACTAGTCAACCAAGACACATAGCATTTTAACCAAAGATGAACTTAAACTATAATCAAGCAAAACCAAATTCAAGCATAGGAGTCAAGCCATATTCGCATGGCTCAATTTATACATATCCAAGATCGGACAAAATACATATTAGCTTATACATGCCATAAGTTCGAAATAAGACTTTTAATAGTACCAAAGGTTGGTGATAGTGTGGATGACTTCATTGACGATCCCCGAGCCTATGCTAACTTCCAAAATCTATAAGAACAAAGAATAAACATACCCACAGTAAGCTATTGTATCTTAGTAAGTTATAAGCAATTTAAGCAAATTAACAACCTCGATAGATTAATAAAATAACCCGAATCAAACATATATTTATACACAAAATATACCATGGCTGAATATACACATATATAAACTATCAATATATTCTCCAATTTCAAAGTCATAATATCATAGATAATCAATTATACACATGTATTCATATATATACGTACTCATGAATCAGTTTTTAAATAACATACTTATACTTATCATAAAAACGAATACACTACTCATAATTTCATACATTTTCAATAGCATCACATTACATTTTTATCACACATCTTTTAGTCAATTTACCTTCATTTCAAATAAGTAAACCACATTACATTCACGTACCTAGTCACTTTAGCTCATTTAATGCATTTCATTACTTTTACTGTTGCTCTCATAAAATTTGTCAGGCATAAAGCCTAGTATAACACACCGGCACAAAGCCTACTAGGCAATAAGCCTGATTTAATACACCGGCATAAAGCTTGCTAGGCAATAAGCTTGATATTATACACCGGTATCAAATCCTGCTAGGCAATAAGACTGATATATCACAGTTACAAAGTCGATCTTACACATAATTCATATTTCGGAAATCCTAATTATTCCTTAAAGTTCATACGAAGCCTTTCAAACATCATATCTCAATTGAACCGAACTTATTCTCAAATCTCATAAACATTTTTACATTCGGCTATAACTATAGAAATTCACACAATTAAATTCAGCATATAAAGATCATATACATTCAAATTTAACAACGTTTATTGCTTATAAACTTTCCACGGATATCGACGAACGATGTAAATCTACTATTCGACTATTTTTGTTTTTCTCCGATCCAAGTCTGATTTCTTTTGTTCTTGATCTATATTCGTATAAATTAAACTTATTAAATCAATTATTCAACCAAATTCATCCAAAAACATACAAATGGAAAAATTACACTTTTACCCCTGATATTTCACATTTTTCACAATTTAGTCCCTATTGCATAAAACACAAAATATGCACAATCTCACAACAACATAGTTAGGCCGAATATTCCTTATACTCATATAGTCCATATATTTCATTTATTTCACATTTTAGTCCTTCAGTTTATTATTTTTACAATTTAGTCCTAATTACTTAAAATCATCAAAAATTTCAATACAAAACATGTTAATCTAAAACATATATTTACTATTTCATCATCAAACATCACAAAACACAAATATTCATCAATGGCACAACTCAAAACATTCATCAAAATCAGAAATCCTAGCATGGGTCGGATAGTATTCGAAACAACGATATCAAAAACGTAAAAATTATCAAAAACCGAGTTAAAATCATACCTTAATCAAGCTTGAATATAACCGAAACCTAGCTTCTTTTTATTTTTCTTTCTATTTTCATATTCGGTGAAAGAGAAAAGTATGAGCATGGCTTTTTAATTATGTTATATTATAACTTATATTATCATATTATTTAATTATTTATTTAACCTTTAATATACCATATGGATTCTTTATAATGGTTATCTACAACCGTCCAACACCAATATTATGGTCTATTTGCAACATAAAACCTCCATAGTAAAATAACAACAACAATTTGATCCTTTTACAATTAACCATCAAATTTTATTTTATGCGATTAAGTCCTTTTATTTAATCGGACACTCAACCGACAAAAATTAAATCACAAAAATTTCAAAGATATTAATTCACACATAATAAACACTGAAAATAATTTTTAAATAATTTTTGTGACTCGGATTCGTGGTCCCAAAACCACCGTTCCGAATAGGGTCTACATCGAGCTGTTACAGAACTGTCCTGAAATTAGCTCTTTGTTTAGTAATATGGGTTTTCCATATATTATTAATAAAATTATAGAATTCTGATGGGAAGACTAGATTATAAAAATCCTTTATTTCCTGAATTTGTTGTGGTTTCAACAAATTTTCTGATGCACAAAATTTTTCTGCTCCTTTAATGATTTCAACATAATTGGCTTAATATGTTGAATTTGGATTTTGAGACCAAGAGAATTGACTTACCAGTTGTGGTGTAAATGATAAATGAGTTTCAACTGGTTGTTTTACTATTGGATATGGAATATAATATCCTTGGTTATGATAAAAAGATACTTGAGAAGGTATTGTCACAAATAGTTGATTAGGATTTGTTGATTTGAATGTTTTCCCTTTGTTGGGCCTTTTATGAAAAGTTGTCTATTCACTGACTTTTTTTAGAGGTTTTTTACCTCTATCCATATGGCCTGCTAAGATAATCAGAAATAATATTATTAGTTCCTTTTACATATAAAACTTCAAAATTAAAAGTACATAATTCATTATACCATTTATTCTTCTAGGTATCATTTCCAAACTTTTATTACTAAGGAGATGTTTAACTACCTGATTATCAATTTTTATAATAAATTTTTCAGGGGCTAAATATATTAGAAAGTTTTTTATTCCTCTATTTATTGCTAATAATTGCTTTTCATATATGACATAATTAATTTCATTTGCTTTAAATTTTACCAAACTATATCCACATATTAATTCTTCTTTATTTATTGTTCTAGCTTTTAAAATACAACCCCAATAAATTAGTGACGCGCTTGTTTCTAAAATTAATTTATCAACTTGTTTAGGTAAATAAAATTTTGGAATTTGATTATTTTTTATTTTAATTTTTTTTATGATTTCTGAGTCTATTTTAGACCAGATAAAGGGTTTATCCTTTTTTAATTTTGCATATAACCTACCTATTTTTCAGATAAGTTAGGAAAGAAATTTCTTCCATAATTAATAATTCCTAAAAATTGTTGAAGCTTCTTTTTATCTTCAATTTTTTCAAGAAATTCTTTTATTTTTACTATATTATGATCTTGTAGTTTAAGACCATCTGCAGATAATTTTAATCCTAAGAATTCTATTTCTGTTTTTTCTAGCTCTATTTTCTTAGGACTTAGTATAATTCCATGTTTTATGAATTCTTGAGAAATGATATTTAAATGTTTTCCATGTGATTTTAATGTGCCTGAAAATATTAAATTTTCATCTATATAAACTACACAAAAAATTTTATATTTATTAAATGTAGAATCCATCCATCTTTGAAAGATTTATGGTGCATTACATAACCCAAATGGCATTACTTTCCATTCCATTAGGTGCACTTAAAGCTGTCAAAAGCTTGGACTCTTCTGTTAGCACGATTTGCCAGAATCCTGATTTACTGTCAAATTTACTGAAACAATTTGCTTGTTTAGCTTGATTAATTAAAACATCCTTTCTTGAAATAAAATATCCATCAAAAATAATATTTTGATTTAATCTTTTATAATTAATAACCATTCTAGCTTTTCCTCTTTTTATTTCAGCATGATTTCTAACCCTAAAGGTTGGACTAGAATGTAGACTATTAGTTGTTTCTATTAATCATTTTTCTAATAATTCTTTAATTTGTATGTCAAATTCATCTATATCTTATTTAGTTTAGATAATTGATTTAGCTCTAATAATTTTATTGGGATTTTCTAATTTAATTTCATAATATCTAGGGCTATTTTGCCCTAATTTTAATGGTTCTTCACTAAAATTATTTTCTAATATTTTAAACAACCAATGACTTATTTCAAGTTGTTTAATTTGTTCTTTTTTTGGTGGTGTAAAATTTTAATCACAAACAAATTTATGATTTTCTACCAATGATATTTTTAAAGAAGTTTTTTTTATTATAAATAACATAATTAAATTTTTATCAATAGAAAATGATAAATGTTGATATATAAAATTATTACCTAATAATATATCTCCATGTATTGTTGGAAAACATAATATTTTAGGTATTACAAATCTTACATTATTTATATAGATTGGTATATTTCTAGCTTTATGTTGAATTATGGTTTCATTACCATCTATTCCTATGGCTTTTATTGGATGTTTCATAGGTTCCCATTTTTCTAAAGGATTGACATTCTTTCTGCAACTACTAGTTGTAGCTCCAGTATCTCATAAAGCATGTAAAGATTATGTTTTATATTCTCTAAATTGAAATTACATTTCAATATATGTATAATATTTCCTGGATTCAAAATTTGAAAATGTAATTACATCACTTGTTCCAAGTTTCATTTGTTGGATTATTATCGAAGTTTGTATTTCTTTCATTCTAGTGTTTCTAGAAGATACATAATTTTTACTTTGTTCTGTGGGAAAAATAGGAATATGAACTGTTTTCATTCCTATCAGTGTTGAAGATATTGAACTTCTACTTAGATTTTCCTCATCTTCCTCTATTTGAGCATTTGAGGGTAAAACCAAATTATCATTTGCATCTGTTATAGCTGTATTTTTAAAATATAATTTATTACCGGATGACATATATTCTATTGTACTTACAAGTTTATAAGTATTGGCACTACTTATCCTTTCTATCATCCAATCTCTTAGTATTGATAAATCTCTTAAATGTAATAATTTTGGTTGTATTTTAGTAGTGATTTTATTGGGTTCAAAGAGTTTAATAATTTTGTTATTAATTTCTTTGATTTCTACTTCTACTGTATTAGTATATTCATTAATAGAAGTCCGACTAATTGCTAGATCTTTTGCTAAATCATTAATTTCAAAATTTTTTGTTTAAATTCTAACACATAAACATTCTTCTATCAAAGGATCTGTAACAGATATAAAGTAATTTGGTTTAACTTTAAATCCAATTACTCCTGCGTGTAAATTTGATTGAATTCCTCCAACAAGTGCTTTTATTGGATTTTCAAATCTTTTATCTAATAAAACTGCTATTATTGGTATATCATGACCTTTTCTAAACAAAGCTCTTATAGTTATCATTATTATTCCTAAATGTATATATCTAACTTAAGGATATATTTTTTTAATCCTCTTAATTTTATATTTATTAAATAGTGGGATTTCTGTTAATCCACTTCTAGTATCTTTAACAACTGTATTACCACTTATTTTTTCTCCGTCTTTGACTCCATATCTTATATTTAGATATTTTATAAATTTCTTCTTTAGAAATATGATTTTTATTAATTTTTTATCATTTCATTAGAAAAGTCCTTTTCTTCTCTGATTATATTTCCTAATTTTATATCTTGTTGTTCATTCTTAGGAATTTCTTCTAATTGATTATTAGAACTACTTCCTATATTAAACATAAATATATATTCTTCTTTATTAGAATCTGTTTCTGATATTAATTCGTATAATATTTCCTCAGGATTTATTTCCTCTTCTGAACATATTTCTAAATTTTGTTCTTCAAGTGTTTTAATCATTTTTCTTGCACTTTTTCCTTTATTAGGACAATTTGATGTTGTATGTTCTTCTTCATCACATATAAAACATTTACATATTTGTTTTTTTTTATGTTTTTTAGAAGTTTTTCTTCTAATTGTAATTTGGTATATTTACAACATAAATTTTCTGCATGTAATATAGAAATAGCCCTAGATATTGTGAAATTAAATTAGAAAATCCAAATAAAATTATTAGAGTTAAACCAATGATCTATACTAAACAAGATATAGATCAATTTGATATACAAATTAAAGAATTACTAGAAAAAGGATTAATAGAAACAATTAATAGTCCACATGCTAGTCCAACCTTTATGGTTAGAAATCATGTCGAAATAAAAAGAGGAAAAGCTAGAATGGTTATTAATTATAAAAGATTAAATCAAAATATTATTTTTGATGGATATTTTATTCCAAGAAAGGATATTTTAATTAATCAAGCTAAACAAACAAAATATTTTAGTGAATTTGACAGTAAATCAGGATTCTGGAAAATCATGTTAACAGAAGAGTCCAACCTTTTGACAGCTTTTAATGCACCTAATGGACATTATTAATGAAAAGTAATGCCATTTGGATTATGTAATGCACCACAAATCTTTGAAAGATGGATGGATTCTATATTTAATAAATATAAAAAAATTTATGTAGTTTATATAGATGATATTTTAATATTTTTAGACACATTAGAATCACATAGAAAACATTTAAATATTATTTCTCAAGAATTCATAAAACATGAAATTATACTAAGTCCTAAGAAAATAAAGCTAGAAAAAATAGAAATAGAATTCTTAGGATTAAAATTATCTGCAAATGGTCTTAAACTACAAGATCATATTATAGTGAAAATAAAAGTATTTCCTGAAAAAATTGAAGATAAAAAGTAGTTTCAACAATTTTTAGGAATTATTAATTATGGAAAAAATTTCTTTCCTAACTTATTTGAAAAAATAGGTAGGTTATATGAAAATTTTAAAAACGATAAACTGTAATGCCCCAATTAATTTATTTCTGCTTCTATAAAACCAGACACAAAATGTGTATTTGCTTCAATGGTTAAGTGTTATGAGTGTGTGTGAGAAGTCTTGGGTTCAAGCCTCATCTTTGTTAAATTTTGTTATTTTTGGATCCAAGCCTTATCATTGTTCAGTGGGCTTATATTAAATTTTCTGTAAAATCATATCAGAATTAGCCTGTTGGTCCGTGTGGTCACCCATGTGGATGGCTGTATGCGAGACACGACTGTGTGGTCGAAGAAGGTCTGGCCGTGAGCAGCACATGGTCGTGTGGTGGCATGAGTGTGGCCATGTGAGCCACACGAGCTAGGCTAATCTGGGCTTGTGGGCCATACGGACATGTGGGCCCATAATTCTGAAACTTTTCCTAGGGTCGCATGGGTCGCTTCAATCAACTGTGGGCCTATTGTAGGGTCGGTAAGGGCTAATTAAACCCTGATTCTTATGCTATGATATTTTCATAGACTGATCTGAGTAGGATACTAGATGTATGCCTAACTATGCTGATATATGTGTATCTATTATTTGTATAAAGCATGTTGAGCATGTTTAGTTTGTTATATCTGTATCTGAATTTCTGTATCTGTTATTGGGTTGGGATTTGTATATGAGGAGGAAGTATTCTGTTCAGCGTTAATTGTCTTTATTCTGACAGCTTGGCTGCATATTATATGATATGTGTCTTAATGGCACAATGTGGTGTGTAGGGATGAGTAGGTGTTTTAACCCTACATGGTGTGATGGGCTGGTCAGAGTTGGTGTGTAGAGGTTGGGGGTTGGATTCTGCATATCTGAAACTGAATCTGTTATCTGGATCTGAATTTGAAATTGAATCTGTATCTGTATCTGACTGTGCATTTAATTCTAAATATTTGCGTGCTTAATTCTATTGGGTTACACATTGAGTTTTCGTAAACTCACATATGTTGTCTGTTTTATCAGGTAATCCATAGACTTAGGCGGATTGGTGCGGTAGAGACTCAACGGTTACCACTCGACTGTAAATGGTTTAAACTTTGCAATTTATGGTTTATTTAGGTTTTGGGTAGTCATTTTGAGAGTTGTAATTTTTAGGACTCTCTAGACTTTTATTTTGAGTTTTAAATTGTTGATTCCGGTTTGCTGATTTTCTGCATGCTTGGTAAATTATTTTATGAAATTGACGGTTTTTACGCAAAAAGAGGTTTTCCTAAAAATAACAAATTGGGTTTCTAAAATATGGCAAATTTATTAAACTTCTGCTTTAATAAGTGTTTTGACAAAATTAATTAACTAAATAACATTATCAGTTTATTCGTGAACAAACTCGTGGTATTAAACTTGAAAGGTTTATAAAGTCAGCGCCGTTTTCAAAACCCATTCCTTGTGACATCACCAGATTCGGCCATAACGTTTAGGCTAGGTTTTGGGTGTTACCCTTTATCTGGTCTAAAACAGACTTGATAATCATAAAAAAATTTAAAATCAGAAATTAATCAAATTCCAAAAGTTTATTTACCTAAACAAGGTCATAAATTAATTTTAGAAACAGAAGCCTCACAAAATTATTGGGGTTGTATTTTAAAAGCTAGAACAATAAATAAAGAAGAATTAATATGTGGATATAGTTTCGGAAAATTTAAACCAAATGAAATTAATTATGTCATATATGAAAAAGAATTATTAGCAATAAAGAGAGAAATAAAAAAAAACTTTCTTATATATTTAGCACTTGAAAAATTTATTATACAAACTGATAATCAGGTAGTTAAACATTTCCTTACTAATAAAAGTTTGGAAACAGTACCTAGAAGAATTAAATGGTGTAATGAATTATGTACTTTTAATTTTGAAGTTTTATATGTAAAAGGAACTAACAATATTATTGCTGATTATTTTAGCAAGCCATATGGATAGAGGTAAAAAACCTCTAGAAAAAGTCGATGAATGGACAACTGTTTATAAAAGGCCCAACAAAGGGAAAACATTCAAATCGACAAATCCTAATCAAGGATTTGTGACAATACCTTCTCAAGTATCTTTTTATCCTAACCAAGGATATTATATTCTATATCCAATGGTAAAACAACCAATTGGAACTCATTTATTATTTACACTACAATTGGTAAATCAATTTCCTTGGTCTCAAGATCCAAATTCAGCAAACCAAGTCAGCTATGTTGAAATCATTAAAGGAGCAGAAAAATTTTGTGCATCAGAAAATTTGTTGAAACCACAACAAAATCAAGAAATAAATGCTTTTTAAAATCCAGGCTTACCGTCAGAATTATATAATTTTATTAATGATATATGGAAAACCCATATTACTGAACAAAGAGCTAATTTCAAGAGAGCTCTTACTAATCTTTCACAATTTTTAGTTGAAAAAACAATTAAAGAACAAGAAGCTCATGATTTATTATTTAAATCCATTTTATATCGAGATTGGGAAGAACTAGAAATCAGTTATATAGATATTAAAGAGATAAACAATCTTCTTGATATATTTCAATTTTTATTAATAAAGGAACAAATAGCCCTATTATGAATAAAATGTTTAGGTTAAGTTTATATAATAACGCTAGAAAAATTTTACCAATGGAAGAGCTATCTGCGATTCAGCAAGTTCAATTTCAAAAAGCTTTTTCAGAATATTTTTTACAAGCCTATGTTTTTACAAATGATTTAAATGAAAAATTCCCTACTACAAAATTTAGACTTGATCATGAACCTTTTGATATAAGTAGTATTGAATGGGGTTTTGTTAAAGAAATAACAATTCAAAATTTTTCTTTCCATTTATTAAAAGATTTTTCTGCATTTTTTAAATCTATATTATTACGAATGATATATGAAGATGATTTTTATCATTATTTTCATCTTGAAATCAATAGTCTTATTGGTATAGCTGAAAAAGAAAAATTTTATCAGCCATAGCAAATTTGGATCATTAAAAAAAATGATTGGAGGTCCCAACCTTTCAGCAGTTAAAGAAGAAAAAAGACACTTGACAAAAAAAATATTGACAAGTGTTATAATAATCCAAGTTATTATCAGATCCAAACAGGAATAGATTTAATGACCAAAGCTCGATATTTACTTCAACAAAAAACTTATAGCCTATGGATTGATGGAAGAAGAATATTGGCATATGATACTGGAAACACTCAGGATGATAGAGATGAAGAATCCATGCAACTATTAAAAAAGATAGCTGACATGGAGATTGATGATTTTCCATCACACATAATAGAAGAAATCAAGAATATGTGAGAAAATTGGAACTCACCAAGACTTTTAATAGATTCATTACAGCTAGATGAAATGGAGGAAATGAATCTAGTTAATATTCAGGAAGGATAAAAGCCAATTGGAAAAAACTAATTAAAATATCAAGGAAGTAACTTGGAAAAACGACATCCAATTGAAAACGAAAAAGGAAGCTACGTGGGAAAATGACATTCACGAAAGCAACTTGAAAAAACGACATCCAGACAAAAAAGGAAGCAATGTGAAAGTAACCATGTCAAATAAATGATGAGACATTATCCTTATCAGAAAAATTGTACAGGATTCAAAGGAAATTAAATAAAATTCAAGAATTCTCCTATAAAAGGGAGATGAAAGAAGCCCAAGGGGGCATCAAAAAAAGTTTAGAAAACCTTTCTCTATCCACTTATTATCCACCAACCTCTCTTCATATCTATTTTTATCCACCAGCCTCTCTTTCTCTAGAAAAAAAAAAACTTTTTCCTTTCTACTAGTTTTATGCTGTAAACTCGTAATATTATCTACTGTCTCCCGTATCTCTTGTAATTGGTATATTTACAACATAATTTTCTGCATGTAATTATGTATATTGATCAAATATATAGAAAAATATCCTTGCAAAGGTTTTTTAGAAGTTTTTCTGACGACGTTCTGTAATTGGTACTTTGTTATTATGTATTTAAGTTTGGAAAATTTGAAAGTCTGGTAGTCGGTTTAAAATTAGGTTGATTTTTTTTATTTATTTGGTTTTTCCTAAAATTTCATCATTTAGCCTTTGAATTCATCTCTCTTACTGTTGAATTCTTTTTTTTATATATTTTCTTAAATTTCTTTTTCTCTTTTATCTTCTCTAGAATTTTTTTTGAATTTTGAGTTAATTAAATTGAATTATTTAAATTGTTCGGTTTTTCGAGTCTGAGTCGAGTTAAATTCGAATGACTAAAATAATATATTGGTGTAAATACATTTTTAGTTCCTGGTAATTTTAAAAACAAACAAATTGATTTCTCAATAAAAAAATTATAAAAAATTTAAAAAAATCTTCAAATTGCAAAAAAAAAATCATAATTTTTAAAATTTAGAAAATTAGAAATTCTAAAAAATCTAAAGAATATATAAAATTGTTTAATTTTTTAAAAAAATTTAAAATAATAATTTTAAAGACCTAAATAAAGAAATTATAAATTCAAGTTTATCATACTAGTATCGTATTTTTCTCTTACTTTGCTTTGAAAGAGTTTTAAATATATATATATAGTTATATATATATAGTTTCAAATTTGTGTGTTCTAATATGAAATTAATTATATTGTAACAAGTTTGACATATTTATTTTTTATTTTAAATTGAACAATTTCACTCGACTCAAATTTTATTTCACTTGACTAGATTCAAAAAATAATTTAAATTGAGTTAGGATGATAGTCAATTTGAGTAACTTGAACTTTTTTTTTCACTCGATTCATTTTTACTTGATTCGATCAAATACTTACTCCTACTTCTCCTTTCTAACCCAAATCGTAGCTGCCACTATCACCTCCTTTACAGATGTCATTTAGGTTAGAAGTGAGAAGATGCAGAAATATTAAGGAAGAAAAAAGAATTAAATAATAAATAAATAAATAATGAAAACATTTTGTTAAATTTAACAATGGAACGATTAAATTGGTCAATTTTTTAACGGTGGTGATTAAATTAATAATTTTTATGAGTGATCAAAATAAAAACAATCAAGTGGCTAATAGGCATGATATTGTTGCCAATGCAGGAGAACGTGAGTTTGAGTGTATTGAAGCGCATTATCTCCTATTTATGAATTAGGAATAGGTTGGAGATAATTTTAGAACATAATATAAAAAATAGATAAAGAATCTATTAAAAAGGAAAAACCGCTGAATCGGGTATATTATATAAGCCTCATCACTTATTATACCCAATCTCATTAGAACTTCTTCTGCCTTGTTATCGTTTATCTTTTGTATTGACATTTACCCTTTTGTAAAATAAATAAATAAACCATCGTAAATTCGTAATTATGCAGTGTAATAGTAAGCAACACTAAATATGCAAATATGATTATAGAGTAATAAATAAACAATTAAAACTTTCAAAACAATATATATTAAGTTTCCCTAATTAAAAAACTGCATAAATATATTATTCCATGGGATGAACGGATTTTGTTGTAAGTTTTAATTAAAATATATTATATTTAAACATGAAAACATTTAATGAAATTAATTCGGCTAATAAAATAATATAAAATTAAAAAACATAAAAATGGTAAGTTATTTTATTATACAAAATTTATAATTACTTATAATCTCTTTCCAATCTTGATAAGCATACTTTAACGAGTTCGAACTCATATTTTCGTACACGAACAACAATAATAATGCCAATTAAATTAAGACTCTATTAACAAAATTGATAATGATTAATGTCATAACCAATAATATTATAATGAAATATGTCATAAATAAAGCTTCAGAAATTTGTGAAAGATATAATTAATTATAATAATATTTTTTATGTGAATATAAATCATTAATGTTGGAACAACGAAAAAGTATTGTAACTTAATTTAGTATGAAGTTTTTAAATTTTGTATTGAAAATAAGTTAATAAGTAGGAGTAAAGCCTGTAACAGTTAGTTTTGGTCAAATCGGAACAGTGGTTTCGGGACACAAAATCGAAGTCAAAATATTTATTTTATTAAAATATAAAGCATGATAGAATTGTTGTATGAAAGTTTCGTAAAGAAATTTTACTGTTTGAATGCCTAATTCAGTAAAAATGACTAAATCACGTAAAATATAAAAGTGCTGTTCTATTAGTTAAAGGTGTCAAATAGCTTTGACTTTTAAATATGGTAGCCTTAAATGGTAATTAAACCAGTATAATAGTGAGTGGACAATATGGGTAATTTTTAAGTGATTTATGTTTATTAATAAAAAGGTTATTATAGTAAATTGGTTAATAATTAAGATAAAATATGTTAAACAAAAGAAAAAGCTTTCATTTTTCTTTTCATCACCGAAAATACGAAGGAAGAAGAAACCATGGAAGCTATTTAGGGTTCGGTCACTTTGATCTTCAATTATAAGTCCATTTTTGCTCAGTTTTTAATGATTTCTATGATTTTGATATCCTTGCTTCGTATTCTAGCTAGCCCATACCTTAATTTTTGAAACTGTTAAAGATTTAACACGTTGCCATTGTTGAATGTTTGAGTAATTTGAGGATGATAGCTTATGAAGGTTTATTGATAGATTTACTAGTTTTGTAAAGTGATTTTTGACAAAAATGTCAAAAATGGATTAATTTGTGAAAATGTAAAATTATGTGGGTAAAAGTGTGAATAAATTGAAAATATGGGCTGCTAGTAACATGTAGTATATCCGACTAGCATGAAATTGTACTAAATTGCATGAATTTGCAATTTTTTGTGATAAGGACTAAATTGTAAAAATGTGAAAGTTTAGGGGCAAATGTGTAAAATAGCCCTAATGTGTGTTTTAGACTAAATTGAATAAATAGTTGATTAAATAAACTGATTTTTATAATATATAGATCAAGATAAGTCGAGATTGGGATTAGATCGGGGAAAAGGAAAAGTGGATGAATAGTCAATAATTTTCATTTGAGCAACTCGAGGTAAGTTCGTATAATTAGAATCGAACTTTTAAATACTTGTAATTATTTGAAATAAATCTATGTAATTGAGTATTTGATCTACTTGAAATACAAATGCCTTATTGATATAGTCTGATGGTTACCGAGCCCCGTTTGAACCGTAGGAAATTGTAGGATACGAGTGACATGTCACTAGGGTTACCGTTTAGGTTGAGATCCTACATGTGTTGCGGACTCACCGCAGATCGTATGAGCTTACCAATATATCAGCTTATAAGAGCTTACTGTTTTCAGCTCGTCAAAGCTTACCGTTTTAGCTCAATAGAGCTTACTGTCCATCAGCTTAGGAGGACCTTACTGATCATAGCTCGAAAGAGCGGAAATGATAATGAATTGACGGATTACTGATTTATATGTTATGTGTATCACTCGAGTATCCCTCGATGCTCTAATAGGTTCAACGGGCGTAAATTCTATTATTGGTTATGTGGAAAAAATTATGTGTTACATGGATGAATTACTGTTATATGGATGAAGTATTGTTTATACAAATGAATTACTGTTATCAAATGAATTATTGTTTATACGATTGAGAGTGAATTGTTACAAATGATGTATGTGATATATGAATTTGATATGATACAATATATTGAGTATTAAATTGAGATAATGGATGATTACATGCACTTATGTGACTAAATTGTTGATGAATGCTTGTGTATAGGCATTTGACAAGTGAATTTGATATACTTTGTTTAATTGTTTGATTATGTATAAATGGTAAGTTAAATTCTGAATTATATGGGCTTACTAAGCTATAAAGCTTACTTTGTTTCTTTTCCATGTTTTATAGAGGTTCGATAGCTCACTCGATTCGGATAAGTCAGAGTTACGCACCACATTATCCAGTTGCCGATTGGTACCTTTTACGTGACAGCCCTAAAATGACCCTAGTCGGAAAGCGATTTCGGGACCGCTAAACCGAGTCACCAAATTATTTGAATGTGATATTTATTGTCTAAAATATGTGATTATGAAGGTGTGAAAGTTTTAGGCTTCGATTTAGTAAATTGCATGTGAATTTAGTCAAAAGGACTTATGGGTGACATTTTTGAAATGTGATAGGCTAATCTACAAGGACCTAATAGTGCATGTAATCAAAAGGGAGGACTTGCATGTCAATTTTTCCCCCCTAATATGTAGTGGCCGGCCATGAGCATGGGTGGACAAGATGTTATGGCTAAAAACATGTCATAGACATGTTGTGTTGGTGCATCATGGGAGGAAACAATAAAATAATGTTAGTAATAAAATAAATGGAGTTGCATGTCAAATATCCATTTTCTAAGGTTAGTGGCCGGCCATGCTTTGAATGGAATTATTGTTTTTTTTATTTTAATTGTAAAATAAAGCTTAGTGGAATGTTATTATAATGGTGAATTAAATAATAAAAGAATTTGGTGAAAAGAACAAGGTAGCTCTTTTGTGTTCTTTTTAGCCAAAAATCAAATAAGAGAGGGGAGAAAAGTCTAAAACCATTCGGCACTTTGATATTCTTCATGAGGTGAGTTTCTTGATTAAAATTTGATGGAAATTTGATGTTTTTGGGATGGATGTTAAGCTAGTTAGGCAACCAAAGGTTCAATATTTTTTTGTTATGTGGTTATATGTGCATTTCGGCCATGGTCTTTGCTTGAATTTGAGATTTGTAATGTGATTTTCCTAAACTGTCTATGAATTTTTGGTTGTTGATTTCATGGTAATGGTATATTGAATCCATGATTTGAATCCATGAAAATTTAGTAAGGTTGCATTCGGCAACTTGCTTGGAATTATGAAATGATGTCCAAAATTTGTAATTCATGCTTAAATATTGAAATAGAGCTTACAATTAATAGAACCATGTAATAATTGAGGATTTTATGTGTTAAATTTTGGATGTTGGAGTTTTAGCTTTGAAATAGTTGTTAGATGAGTTATAAAGTACTAAAAAATGGAAAGAGAAAGAGCTTAAGGCATGGTTAGTATTCGGCCATGATGAGAAGTAAGAAAATGAATGTTGTGGTTGAGATGATTGAGGTGGTGATCTCGAAGCTAAGTGATTATCGGCTAGGGTGTTATGTATATTTAAGTGCCAAGTGTGGACAAAAACATTTAGTAGAATAATTGTTAATTATATGCTTGAGTGTACGGTTTGTAAGAAGTAAATTTATGGATAAGCTTGATAGATGTTGTTGAGGCTAATTTAAGAGCTTTGTGGCATATAATCCTTAGAAAAATTATGTTTGTGGTTATAAAAGATTTTGGGCATTCGGCTACTCGAGGAAAGATGAGAGACATGCTTATATGCTTATATGCGTATTACCGAACAAGATTGTGAATAATGATACTAATAAAATAGTTTGTAAGTTATTAATAAGGGTTTTTGACATAGATACTTGTAAATAAGACAAATGCTACATATTTGGAACCCTTACATGGTATTTCGGCTTTAGTTAATTATTTTAGAAATTGAAGCTAAATGTTATAAGGAATAAGTGTATTTCTTGCTAACCGAATTATAATATAATCGAATGTGGTTTTACACAATAGTGATGTGATAAGTTTAAATTTGGTTCATTAGCTCAAGAACTCAAGGAAACAAAGTCGGATCGTGGAAAAAGGGAAATTGGTCGAATAGTCGGAATTGACGTACATTAGCGATCGAGGTAAGTTTTAAGTATTAAAGCCTATAATGTGATTGAGTATGATATGTTAAGCACATATTAAAAGAATCATAACTCTATTGTAAATTTTTATGTATATAGCCTAATGGCTATTATGAAGTATAGGTAAGTTATTGATATGATATGTTGCCAAATGGATATGATATTATGAAGTGCTAAAAGGATATGTCAGAAGAGTAAATTTGTGATAAACCTGCTTAGGAAAGCAGCAGTAACATGAATTTAGAAAATCACCATAAATTGTTGGAGTTGAATTAGAGGCTGAATAAATTATGAAATTAAATCTTAATGAGTCTAGTTTCTTATAAAAGAAACCGTGTAAGAAAATTAATTTCCGATAATGAGATATTTAAAGTTGTGTGAGACAGTGCAGAATGACACTGTAATCCTCTGTTCTGTTTTTAGAAAATCATTATAAATTGTATAAAAATTTTTAAAAGACAAAATTTATATTCTAGATTCCTTAGTGAGTCTAGTTTCAAATTAAATAAACAAGAACATATTTTGAATTTTTTACAATGAGAAATTTGATTTGTAGTGAAGAGTGGTCAGAATAGTCAAACAGTGAAATAGGGGAAACTTTAAGAAAACTCTGGTATTGATTGGCGAAACCAAAAATTCTGAAAATTTTATGGATAAAATATATATGAGTCTATTTTCAGGGAAAATTAACGGAACTTCATTTGGAGTTTCGTAGCTCCATTTACGAATAATTTAGTGACTATTGCTCAGGAAAAACAGCTCGTAGTGAATATGTGATTTTGTTGTAAACATGGATAAAACTGTTTTAGTTTCTCATAAGCTATTGATTAAACCCATACGTGAATTCTAAATCGTGATATTGTAAAACGATATATGAGTATTCGAATATGAAATGATAGTATGGCGTGAAATTGAATTATTCATTGGAAAATGATTGATGTAGATTCGGCCAAGATAAAGTGTATACATGATAGTATGTGTGGTATGTGAAGTATATTTGGACAATTGTGATGTGAATACATGAAAATTTATATTTTGATTTAGAATTTTATGTGATGAATGTGAATGTGCATATATGTGATAAGGCCTAATAGCCGATGTGATGAATGTGAAAGTGTATATATGTGATAAGGCCTAATAACCGATGTGATGAATGTGAAAGTGTATATATGTGATAAGGCCTAATAGCCGATGTGATGAATGTGAAAGTGTATATATGTGATAAGACCTAATGGCCGATGTGATGAATGTGAAAGTGTATATATGTGACAGGGCCGAGTGGCCAACGTGATGGATGTGAAAGTGTATAAATATGATAAGTCCCGAAGGGCATTTGTCTCAGTACTATATCCGGGTTAAAACCCCGCAGGCTTTATGTGAGAATATTATCACTGATTAATGTCTGTAAGCTTCGTGCTCGTACTATATCCGAGCTCTAAAGACCTGATGACTACGTGTGGAGATTTTGTCCGGGTAAGACCCGATAACTTCGTGTGGAGATTTCGTCTGAGCTAAAGGTCTTACCGATAATTCGAGTAGAGGTTAAAGCTATAAGACTTCGTAATAAGAATTGCTTATAAATATATTCAATGCGAAAGGTTAAACAGGTATGTACTCCAAGTTTATATGTGAGCTTGATTTGCACTAAATCATGAGGTAGTTATGTGATGCATACGAGAGCAATCTATGAGACTATTCCTATGATTATGTGACATCGGATCAGTGTGAGAGGTTATGTGAAATCATACGATTTATCTATGTCACATGAGCTCACTTTTATGTGAAAGTTTATCTGCCTATTGTATAGGATGAGATGTGCATATTCGGTAAAGGGATGGTATGCCCGAAGGAAGAGTGAAATAAAAATACGAACAACTATGTTATAATTTGATTGTTATCTGTTGACACTGCTTAAAACTTACTAAGCATTGTAATGCTTACTCCGTTTACTCTGTTTCCTCTGTTTTATAGATCTCATTTGGAAGCTACAGGCTCGGGGATCATCAGCAACTAGTCACACTATCACTGTCCATTGTTTGGTACTGCTACGTTTTGGATTATCTTATGGCATGTATAGAATAGACTAGTGGCGGAAGAATATTTTTGGTTAATGTATATAAGCCATGCGAAAATGGCATCTTTTGAATGTTTACTTAGAGAAGTTTAAATTTTATCCCTGGCTGTGCTTAGTACTTATTTAAATGAATGATCTTTATTTCAAGAAAAAGTTCAAAATTTTACTGTTCTGACATGAGTTACAAGTCCGGTAATGCCCCTTACCTATCCCGGCGACGGTTACGGGATAGGGGTGTTACATTTTATTGGTACCAGAGCCAGGTTTAGTCGATTCTAGGACTAACGTAGCACGCGTGAGTCTATTTATACATGCCATAAAGTGATAAAATGATAGTGTGATGATTTTTGACTATTAAAATGTGTTTGCTGTATTGTAATGAATCTTGATCCCGATCGAGCTATAGCAAGCTTCTGACTATGAGAATCTGCAATATAACTTCACTTAGATATGCCTAAATTATTAAGTTGATCAAGTACGTATCATGTACTCGTATTTGAATTTCGATTTGGATTGAATTATAAGGGTATAAGTGATGCAATTTTGAAAGGGTGTTATGACTATAAATGTGATTTTTGTATGTGGCTATGGAACTGGAAGTTGAATGGTCGATAAGCTTGTTGTGTTTGTATTCAAGTAATGTAAATGATATACTAATGTGTATTGCTATATGTGTATATGTACATGAGAATTGAGAGTGAAATGTCCGGGCTAAATCTCGAAGAGCATTCGTGCTAGTGATGTATCCGGACTAAGTTCCGAAGAGCATTCGTGCTAGTGATGTATCCGGGCTAAGTCCCGAAGAGCATTCGTGCTAGTGATGTATCCGGACTAAGTTCCGAAGAGCATTCGTGCTAGTGATGTATTCGGGCTAAGTTCCGAAGAGCATTCATGCTAGTGATGTATCCGGGCTAAGTCCCGAAGAGCATTCGTGCTAGTGATGTATCCGGGCTAAGTCTCGAAGAGCATTCGCGCTAGTGATGTATCCGGACTAAGTTCCGAAGAGCATTCGTGCTAGTGATATATCCGTGCTAAACCCCGAAGAGCATTTGTGCTGGTGTTATATCCGGGCTAGGTCCCGAAGAGCAATCATGCTGGTGACGTGTATTCGGGCCTTCGTGCCTAGTAGGCTTCGTGCCGATAATTTGAGCAAAGTTTAAGTGTTCATTACTATACGAATTCAAATTTAAATGAGATGATATGTTTAAAATTGTACATACATGATGTTTATAGACTTGGTTAAGTCATTTCAATGTGTAATAACGAATGAATAAGAGCACTATGTGTGTGAATGATTAGAGGCACTGTGTGTGTGCGAATTCCTTTAACCGAGCACTATGAGTGCGAGATCGGTCAGTGGGCACTAAGTGTGTGAAGTGGAATTCATGTAAGACCTCGTCTGGGACGAAGGCATTGATTTGAGATAGTGTGTAAGACCATGTCTGGGACATGGCATCGGCTCGATATGTGAGAATATGTAAGACCATATCTAGGATATGGCATTGTAAGAGCTATATGTGCTTAATGAGTATCCGTAATGATTTCGAATGATTCAACAGGTAGATTTAAGATGATAAATTAAGTAAGATCAGAATAAGTGATACAGGTATGTACTGAAGGTATGAGAAAATCAGATGAAAGTAAAAAGATGGTGGATATGTTGTTAAGAAATGAATTCATGTTATAAATGTGTTACGAATTTAGTCTATGGAATGCTTGGTATATGAAGTCATATGTGCTATTGCTAAATGACCCCTATTTTTTTGTTGTTAATCATATTCAAGAAATTATTTCGATTAAGTTCGACATTTGAACGTCTGTAAGAATTTGTGATGAATGCTGATAATTTTGGATATATGGGTTATGTGCTAAAATAAATCCCATGCCGGTATACAATATGAGGCTTGATGCCAAATCGATTGTATACGGGTATCGTTAACTGTGATTGAATGTGCTAAATGAACTCAATGTTCAGGTATGTGGAAGTTGATTTTCTGTTGGAAATAGGTTAAGTTGAATAGTGAGATATGATGGAGTGGTAAAGGATATTTATTGGGATGTTTGAGTATATGTGTACTTTCGGTCAGGTTACAGCTTATACATGAATGAAAATGTGGGTTACAAATATGTGGGTTGATGATGTGAATTATACATATTAATATGTGCTTAATATGTGTTTGAAATGCATTTGTGAATTAAATTAATTGATTATTACTTATGAAATCAAGAAAATGAGATATATGTGCATACTTGTAGAAATGTTTATGTATTTGTTTTAAGATAAGAAAATGATTTTATAGATCGATTCGAAATCAATAATGAATTACAATTGCTATCAATGAGCTAATGTCTTTGTGGATATAATTCAATAAGAGGACGTTATCCTAAACTATGCATCGGTAGAAATTTTCGGGGATGAAAATTTCTTAAGTGGGGGAGAGTTTGACAGCCCTAAAATGACCCTAGTCGGAAAGCGGTTTCGGGACCGCTAAACCGAGTCACCAAATTATTTGAATGTGATATTTATTGTCTAAAATATGTGATTATGAAGGTGTGAAAGTTTTAGGCTTCGATTTAGTAAATTGCATGTGAATTTAGTCAAAAGGACTTATGGGTGACATTTTTGAATTGTGATAGGCTAATCTACAAGGACCTAATAGTGCATGTAATCAAAAGGGAGGACTTGCATGTCAATTTTTCCCCCCTAATATGTAGTGGCCGGCCATGAGCATGGGTGGACAAGATGTTATGGCTAAAAACATGTCATAGACATGTTGTGTTGGTGCATCATGGGAGGAAACAATAAAATAAAGTTAGTAATAAAATAAATGGAGTTGCATGTCAAATATCCATTTTCTAAGGTTAGTGGCCGGCCATGCTTTGAATGGAATTATTGTTTTTTTTATTTTAATTGTAAAATAAAGCTTAGTGGAATGTTATTATAATGGTGAATTAAATAATAAAAGAATTTGGTGAAAAGAACAAGGTAGCTCTTTTGTGTTCTTTTTAGCCAAAAATCAAATAAGAGAGGGGAGAAAAGTCTAAAACCATTCGGCACTTTGATATTCTTCATGAGGTGAGTTTCTTGATTAAAATTTGATGGAAATTTGATGTTTTTGGGATGGATGTTAAGCTAGTTAGGCAACCAAAGGTTCAATATTTTTTTGTTATGTGGTTATATGTGCATTTCGGCCATGGTCTTTGCTTGAATTTGAGATTTGTAATGTGATTTTCCTAAATTGTCTATGAATTTTTGGTTGTTGATTTCATGGTAATGGTATATTGAATCCATGATTTGAATCCATGAAAATTTAGTAAGGTTGCATTCGGCAACTTGCTTGGAATTATGAAATGATGTCCAAAATTTGTAATTCATGCTTAAATATTGAAATAGAGCTTACAATTAATAGAACCATGTAATAATTGAGGATTTTATGTGTTAAATTTTGGATGTTGGAGTTTTAGCTTTGAAATAGTTGTTAGATGAGTTATAAAGTACTAAAAAATGGAAAGAGAAAGAGCTTAAGGCATGGTTAGTATTCGGCC
Organism: Gossypium hirsutum; assembly: GCF_007990345.1. Lineage (NCBI taxonomy): Eukaryota > Viridiplantae > Streptophyta > Magnoliopsida > Malvales > Malvaceae > Gossypium > Gossypium hirsutum. The sequence goes on from NC_053433.1 coordinate 68,683,813, forward strand.
ATGATGAGAAGTAAGAAAATGAATGTTGTGGTTGAGATGATTGAGGTGGTGATCTCGAAGCTAAGTGATTATCGGCTAGGGTGTTATGTATATTTAAGTGCCGAGTGTGGACAAAAACATTTAGTAGAATAATTGTTAATTATATGCTTGAGTGTACAGTTTGTAAGAAGTAAATTTATGGATAAGCTTGATAGATGTTGTTGAGGCTAATTTAAGAGCTTTGTGGCATATAATCCTTAGAAAAATTATGTTTGTGGTTATAAAAGATTTTGGGCCTTCGGCTACTCGAGGAAAGGTGAGAGACATGCTTATATGCTTATATGCGTATTACCGAACAAGATTGTGAATAATGATACTAATAAAATAGTTTGTAAGTTATTAATAAGGGTTTTTGACATAGATACTTGTAAATAAGACAAATGCTACATATTTGGAACCCTTACATGGTATTTCGGCTTTAGTTAATTATTTTAGAAATTGAAGCTAAATGTTATAAGGAATAAGTGTATTTCTTGCTAACCGAATTATAATATAATCGAATGTGGTTTTACACAATAGTGATGTGATAAGTTTAAATTTGGTTCATTAGCTCAAGAACTCAAGGAAACAAAGTCGGATCGTGGAAAAAGGGAAATTGGTCGAATAGTCGGAATTGACGTACATTAGCGACCGAGGTAAGTTTTAAGTATTAAAGCCTATAATGTGATTGAGTATGATATGTTAAGCACATATTAAAAGAATCATAACTCTATTATAAATATTTATGCATATAGCCTAATGGCTATTATGAAGTATAGGTAAGTTATTGATATGATATGTTGCCAAATGGATATGATATTATGAAGTGCTAAAAGGATATGTCAGAAGAGTAAATTTGTGATAAACCTGCTTAGGACAGCAGCAGTAACATGAATTTAGAAAATCACCATAAATTGTTGGAGTTGAATTAGAGGCTAAATAAATTATGAAATTAAATATTAATGAGTCTAGTTTCTTATAAAAGAAACCGTGTAAGAAAATTAATTTCCGATAATGAGATATTTAAAGTTGTGTGAGACAGTGCAGAATGACACTGTAATCCTCTGTTCTGTTTTTAGAAAATCATTATAAATTGTATAAAAATTTTTAAAAGACAAAATTTATATTCTAGATTCCTTAGTGAGTCTAGTTTCAAATGAAATAAACAAGAACATATTTTGAATTTTTTACAATGAGAAATTTGATTTGTAGTGAAGAGTGGTCAGAATAGTCAAACTGTGAAATAGGGGAAACTTTAAGAAAAATCTGGTATTGATTGGCGAAACCAAAAATTCTGAAAATTTTATGGATAAAATATATATGACTCTACTTTCAGGGAAAATTAACGGAACTTCATTTGGAGTTTCGTAGCTCCATTTACGAATAATTTAGTGACTATTGCTCAGGAAAAACAGCTCGTAGTGAATATGTGATTTTGTTGTAAACATGGATAAAACTGTTTTAGTTGCTCATAAGCTATTGATTAAACCCATACGTGAATTCTAAATCGTGATATTGTAAAACGATATATGAGTATTCGAATATGAAATGATAGTATGGCGTGAAATTGAATTATTCATTGGAAAATGATTGATGTAGATTCGGCCAAGATAAAGTGTATACATGATAGTATGTGTGGTATGTGAAGTATATTTGGACAATTGTGATGTGAATACATGAAAATTTATATTTTGATTTAGGATTTTATGTGATGAATGTGAATGTGCATATATGTGATAAGGCCTAATAGCCGATGTGATGAATGTGAAAGTGTATATATGTGATAAGGCCTAATAACCGATGTGATGAATGTGAAAGTGTATATATGTGATAAGGCCTAATAGCCGATGTGATGAATGTGAAAGTGTATATATGTGATAAGGCCTAATGGCCGATGTGATGAATGTGAAAGTGTATATATGTGACAGGGCCGAGTGGCCAACGTGATGGATGTGAAAGTGTATAAATGTGATAAGTCCCGAAGGGCATTTGTCTCAGTATTATATCCGGGTTAAAACCCCGCAGGGTTTATGCGAGAATATTATCACTGATTAATGTCCGTAAGCTTCGTGCTCATACTATATCCGAGCTCTAAAGACCCGATGACTACGTGTGGAGATTTTGTCCGGGTAAGACCCGATAACTTCGTGTGGAGATTTCGTCTGAGCTAAAGGTCTTACTGATAATTCGAGTAGAGGTTAAAGCTATAAGACTTCGTAATAAGAATTGCTTATAAATATATTCAATGCGAAAGGTTAAACAGGTATGTACTCCAAGTTTATATGTGAGCTTGATTTGCACTAAATCATAAGGTAGTTATGTGATGCATACGAGAGCAATCTATGAGACTATTCCTATGATTATGTGACATCGGATCAGTGTGAGAGGTTATGTGAAATCATACGATATATCTATGTCACATGAGCTCACTTTTATGTGAAAGTTTATCTGCCTATTGTATATGATGAGATGTGCATATTCGGTAAAGGGATGGTATGCCCGAAGGAAGAGTGAAATAAAAATACGAACAACTATGTTATAATTTGATTGTTATCTGTTGACACTGCTTAAAACTTACTAAGCATTGTAATGCTTACTCCGTTTACTCTGTTTCCTATGTTTTATAGATCCCATTTAGAAGCTACAGGCTCGGGGATCATCAGCAACTAGTCACACTATCACTGTCCATTGTTTGGTACTGCTACGTTTTGGATTATCTTATGGCATGTATAGAATAGACTAGTGGCGGAAGAATATTTTTGGTTAATGTATATAAGCCATGCGAAAATGGCATCTTTTGAATGTTTACTTAGAGAAGTTTAAATTTTATCCCTGGCTGTGCTTAGTACTTATTTAAATGAATGATCTTTATTTCAAGAAAAAGTTCAAAATTTTACTGTTCTGACATGAGTTACAAGTCCGGTAATGCCCCTTACCTATTCCGGCGACGGTTACAGGATAGGGGTGTTACATTTTAACTCATGGATATTTGTAAATATGACATGTATAGGTTAGATATAAAGATGACAGTTATGGTTACTTGAGATAGTGACTTTGGTAGTATAAGTTAAAGCTATGTGAGTTGACTTAACTTGGTATAATGTTTTGGTTGTGTATAAGTATTCAATATGGTATGTTTTGGCAAGTAGTAAATGAATTAGAAATATGCAATGTTGTCTTGACATGTGATAGGCATATGAATGGAAAATGATTGTACTTGAATTGGTTTAAATTGTGTTTGAAATGTTATGGATTGGCTGCCTATTGAGTTGCAATTTATGCTTGTGCAGGTATGTAAAAATAGGGTGGCAAAATGGTTTTGTTAATAACTTATTTTTTCCCCACGGGCAGTGGTCATGTTACACTGCCGTGTGTCCCCTGGTGTTGAAATTAAATGAAGTTAGTATACTCCATACAGTCTCACACACGGGCGTGTGATTGGCCGTGTGGTACAAGTCAGTATATCCCCTATTTGGCACATGGCCTAGGACATGGGCGTGTGACTTGGCCGTGTTGCATAAGGCAATATACCCTACAGGTTTGGCTCGGCCTAGTACATGGCCTAGCACACAGGCGTCTGTGGCCACTTCGAAAGGCACAAGGGCTAGACACACGGGCGTGTGGTTGGCCGTGTGACCCAAGTCAGTCTGGTGGCTGTGCGAGAGACACGGCCTCCCCTAACGGGTGTGTGTCCTCTATTTTGAGAAAAAATTTTCAAGTCTCGTAAAAGTTTTATGAGTTATCAGTTTAGTCCCGAACTGCTCCTAAAGTATGTTTAAGGCTTCATAGGCTATTATAAGGTACAAACTGATTTAGATTGAATTATGGTTTTGATTGAATGCAAAAGAAAAGTACAGTTATATGTGTTATAAGTCTGGTAATGCTCCGTATCCCTATTCCGGTGATGAATACGGGTGAGGGGTGTTACAAAGCCAGTAATTTTTTACGGTCGAGATTAAGTTATATATTAACCAAGGATATGACTAATACCGTGGTGATCAAGCTCTTAGGCCGAAACATTGGGTATGCTATGCTTCAAAATAAAGTGTATTCTCTGTGGAAGCGTTCTAAGCCTTTTTATCTGATGAACATAGAGAATTGGTATTTTTTGGCTAAGTTTCAGAGTTCAGTGTATTTTGAGTGAGTTTTATCTCAAGGACCCTGGATCATTTATGGGCAATACTTAACGGTGCAACCACGGTCCATTGAATTTGATATTGTTAAGTCGTTCCCTTGTGTAGTCATGTTGTGGATCCATCTTCTAGAGCTTATGGGGAGGGAACATGTATAAGCGAAAAGTTTTGTGAGAAATTGGTAGGATGATTGGAAAAGTAGCTAAATTAGATTTGAATATAGGTAACAAAGCTCGGGGTCGATTCGTGCATATGGCAGTCTATGTCAATCTTGAAAAGCCATAGGTGTCGCATGTTTTAATTAATGGAGTTATTCAAAAAATTGAATATGAATACTTACCTACGGTATGCTTCTCATGTGGTTGTTACGGCCATGCTAAAGAGTTCTATAAAACAAAGAAAACCACTCTGGGATCAATAGTAGGCGTATCTTCGATTGATGGAGGAAACAATACGACAGATACCATGATGGTGGTTGATGGCAGTGTTGGTGAGATAGAACCCTATGATCCATGGATATTGGTGGAATTTAGGAAGAGGCAAAATTTCAGTGGTTCTCGCAAGATCGAAGCCACAAATCTATGAGCTTTGATGGGGAAATCTTGAATTAATGCTTTGGAAAGTATTAATGGTATTCGATTTGAAAAAATTGAAAAAAAATTGAATTTCAAGTTAATCGAATCAAGTTATTTGAATTATTTGAGTCAACTCGAATAACTCAATTCAAGTTTCGAATTCAAGTTGTGTAACAACCCAAATTTGGGCCTAGTCGAAACAATGGTTTTGGAACCACTAACCCGAGGTTAGAAAATTTATTTTTAATATTACTTTATGGGTTATAGTATGATTATGAAGGTGCATAAAAATTTCGGTGAATTAATTTCAGCGATTGCATGCTTAATTGAGAAAAATGACTAAATCGCATAAAGTGCAGAAGTCTTATTTTTATAGCTAAGGGTGTTAAATTTTCATGAATCATAAATTGGGGCTCTTTAAAGGGCAATTAGACCCTTTTAAAAGAGCATGACCGGCCATAGGGACAAGGAAATAAAAAAGTCAAAGAAATTAGGTGGGTTGGTGTCTTAAGTGAATAGATTGAATAAAATAAAAATTGCATCTTCTTTACTCTTTCTTTATTCCCACCAAAATATCAACCATTAGAGGGGCTTGGGAAGTTGGAAAATGCCAACAACTTATCCCTCTCTCAAGTAAGTGATTTTGATAGTTTCCTTGATGATTTTCTTATATTTTTGGACCTATTAAAACATGAGCTTTCAAATGAGGGGACTATTTTGCAAATGGTTGAAAGTATAGGGTTGTACCATGAGAGTGTTCATGTAGTTTTCTGAAATTTTATGGAAGAATATGAGTATTAGATGTGTAATAAACAACTTTTGTAAAGAAGTTTTTATGGAAACCCTAACTAAGGACCATTTTGCATAAGTTGTAAAATAAGTGATAAATGTGTGAACTAGTGGAAATTTGGGGTTGCTATAAGATTAAAAAGGGTTCGAGTAAGCTTAATACATGAAGAAATTTGATAAAAATAGATTTTCGAACATAAGGGCAAAATGGTCATTTTGCCCAATTATGAATTTTCGAGTGTTTAGATTAATATACTGATAAAACGAGTGAATTTTGTTATTATAGATCAAGAAATTCAAAATTCGAACCTAGACCGGGGGAAGGCCAAGCAAGTAGATTAGACCAACGAGTCGCCACATTTTGTAATCCGAGGTAAGTTGTATGTAAATAATACGACTACATTGTTATTATTTGTACTGAATGGATATAGCATGAAATGCTTGATTGTGGAAGTGATAATGCATAATGATAATTGAGATAGTAGAATTCCTGTTTGAACCATAGGAAATAAATCAGATATTCATGCCCTGACGTATGGGTTATCGTGAGCTAGTGTAAGACATGTCTGGGACATCCATCGGCCACATTATGAGAGCTGATGTAAGACCATGTTTGGGACATGACATCGGCATTGAGACAAGAGCTAGTTAAGACATGTCTGGGACATGCATCAACCTCGAGATGTAAGCTAGTGTAAGACATGTCTGGGACATGCATCGGCTATGAGATAGTTAGTGTAAGACCATGTCTGGGACATGGCATCGACTTTCTATCCCACGTTTGAGGCTTATTGAATATCCGGTAGTGTTCCAAATTGTTCAACGGTAAGAGTTATGGTTTAAGTTAATGAGAAAAGTATAACCTTGTTATGAGTGGTACAGGTACCTATTTAGTATGTATGAGATGTGAGCTCAATATTTTCCATATGATTTGTGATGGATAGTGATGAGTAAGTTGTGCTTATACCTTCTTTTGTATTTTGAGCATGTTGATGAATGGTAGAGTTGTTGTTATATTTATTTGATGCAACTTACTAAGCTTTATGCTTACTCCCTCTCCTTTCTATTTTCTTATAGTGCCGCCAAAATAGTTCGAGGATAATTGCTTACTTCAGAGAATCCAGTCACACTATCATCTGAAGCACTCAGTATAGTTAAATCATTTATTTTTTACTATGGCATGTATAGGGCTTAGACTTTAATGTTTTGTGTCACTGGAAAGTGGCCAAATGTGTTGGCTTGGATTAAAACCCTTTATTTTGTATAAAGCCTTGAATGAGGGCTAATATTCATTTTGTTATATATATATAAAAGATGTTATTTTCATGGATTAGTATATTGCACAAATGAAATGTTGATTATTGTGACTGTTTTGGTTATTTGAGTTATTCTTGAATTGGTATAGGTTGATCTTGTGTAGGTTGTGTAAGTAAGGGTGGCAAGGAGGCTTGGTAAATAGCCTTGTTTTGTCCACACGGGTAGACACACGAGCATGTATCTAGGCCGTGTGTGACACACGGTTCGCCACACGGGTGTGCAATTTGGCCGTGTGTCCACTGTACGTAAAATTTGCAAGTCAGTATGCATGGTAGTAAACACACAGGCAGAGACACGGCCGTGTGTCTCAGCCGTGTGAAGGGCATGGCTTAGCACACAGGCTTGTGCCTTAGCCGTATGGCCCTTAAAAATTGCTGATGTCATAAACAGAATGTCTAGATTTTTGCACATGGTCTAGCACACGGGCGTGTGATGGCTGTGTGAGGAACACGAGCCATGGACACAGGCGTGTGTCAGGCTGTGTGAAAACCCCTACAGGTTTGAATTGGAAATTAATTCCACACGGGTAAAGGACACCGGCGTGTCCCTAAATGCTTAGGCCATGTGAATCATATGGGCCATCAGCACGACTATGATGAAAAGGTTACACGGGCGTGTGTGCCCCTGTGTCACGTGTTATTTTTCAGAGTTCTGTAAATGACTCGAATTGGTCCCGAATGATTTTCAATGAATGTTTTGAGCCTTGTAGGTCTATATTAAAGAGTTTATGGTAAAGTTTGGAAAATTTTTAAATTTGACCAATTCTTGGTGACTCGGAAACATGTGAATGTATGTGTTCAAGTTAGGTAACGCCTCGTATTCCGTTCTGGCGTAGGGTACAGGTGTGGGGAAGTTGAGTTGAATTTGACAATTCGAATAACAAATTGGTGTAAATACCCTTTTGGTCCCATCAACTTTGAAAATAAGCAAATTGGTCTCTCTCAACAAAAATTACAAAATAATTCAAAATAATTTCCAAAAATTCAAAATAATTCAAAATAATTTCCAAAGATTCAAAATAAATTTTAAAATTCAAAATATTTATAAAAAATTCAAATTTTATATTTTAAAAATTATAAAAATTCTAAAAAATTCTAATATATATATATAAAAGTTAAAATTTTAAAAATTTTCTAAAACAACAATTTTCGAGATCTAATTAATTATTCAAATTTATCGTACTCAAGTATTTTTTTATTTTTCTTTGAATTTTTTTTCAAATATATATGGTTTCAAATTTATGTACTATAACATGGAATTAGTCATACTGTAACAGTATTTTTATTTAACATATTTAATTTTTTTTTAAAATTTAACTCAAACAATTTCACTCAATTCAACTTAACTCAAATTTCATTTTACTAGACTTGATTCGAAAAAAATCAAATTGAGTTAAGATGATAAAAAAAGGACTCGTAAACTCGATTAACTTAAATTGTTTTTCACTCCATTTGTAACACCCCAAACCCAACCTAGACGTTATGGTCGAATCTGCTGATGTCACATGATAACGTGTTGAAACAAAGTTGTTACGATAAAACCATTTTCATTTATTTACTCTCGTTGATTCCATAATCGCTTACTTATAATCAACTATTTTAAAACACAATTCGTTATGGAAGCTTTAGAAATCATTTATTTTATGAAAAACTGAGTTAATTAGGTAAATTCGTCCATATTAAGAAAACCCCTTTGTTTAGAGAAAACCGTTTGTTCGTTGAGTTTGTGCAGTTATTAAATCCAAGAAAACAGTCTAAAATTCGAAATAAAAGCAACCAGTCCAAAAAAGTCCAATTTACATAAAAAATAACCTAGAAAATAATTAAGAAATAATTACCAAAATTGAAATTTAAAATAGTATTAAATACGTGTGGCCACTGTTAAGTCCTCTACTGCACCGATTTGTCAAGTCTGGGGATTACCTGTGCAGGTTAAATAGAGAGGGTTGAGTTTAACTAAACTCAGTGTGTAATCCCACAGAAACCGAACAACAGTAAACACAGTGCACAGTCACAAATAGTCTTGGGCCTAAGCCCCTTTCAGTATCAGTATCAGTATGCACAAGGGTTTTAACCCATCATAGTATCAGTAACAGATATACAGTATTCAGTAACAAAGTCCTACCCAACCAACCTCTACACACCATCTCCGTCCAACCCTACACTCCATGTGCAGATTAAATCAACCCACCAATCCCTACACTCCAGGTAGTACCGAATGCGGCACAAATAGTAGTTTGCAACTGAGCTGCCAATATATTAGGCTTAAGAGCATTTCAGTACACTTCCTCCAAATAATATCATTGTGACAGCCCAAAGTTGACCCTAGTCGGGAAGTGGTTTCGGGACCGCTAAACCGAGTCACCGAAATGTTTGAATGTGATACTTATTGTCTAGAATATGTAATTATGAATGTGTGAAAATTTCAAGCTTCAATTTGGTTGATTTCATGTGAATTTAGTCAATAGGACTTATGTGAGAAAATTCAAAAATGTGATAGGTCAATGTGTGAGGACCTATTAGTGCATGTGGACAAAGGGGGGGACTTGCATGTCAAATTTCCCCCCCTAATGAGTAGTGGCCGGCCATGACAAGGAAGGATGGGCAAAACATGTCATGAAACATGTTTTGTTAGTGGAAGAATAAAATAAGGAGTATGGGTAATAAAGAAATGGAAAACAAAAGAAAAAAAAATGTGTGTGTGGTGTTTGTCCCCCCATTGCCGTGAGCTCAAGAGAAGAAAGGAGAAAAGTTTGTGTTCATCCTTTCTCACCTCCATTTTAGCCTAAATTAGAAAGAAAACAAAGAAAAAAATCTCTCATCCTTTGGTTCATCCTTGGCCAAAAATTTTAAGGAGGAAAGAAGAAGAAAGGTGAAGAGATTCGGCCATGCATGTAGCTAGGCCAAGGTATGTTTAATGATGTTCCATGAGATGCATGCATGTTTTAGTTGTTAGCTTGAGTTCTACCTAGCCCATGGTCTAAATCTTGCTATGTGATGGAAATGGCACTTGACCATGGATGCATCATTCTTGGTTGGTGTTTGATGTTGTGGTGATGAGGCATGAGGATGAGTTAAGATTCGGCCTAGGTGGAGGTTGTGTTAATGCCATTGCATGCAAAATATGAAGCTTGTTAATGATGCATGTGATGATGGCTTGATGATTCTTGAACCTCCTTTTTAGCATTTTTGTGTGAGCACATATGTGCATTGGTTGCTAAAGGGAGAAGAATCGGCTAGCAAGATGTGTGCTAAGGCCGAATGTAACTTTGCATGTTGATGAGCAATGCATGTGTTAAATCGATGAAAAGGGGGAGGATGCTTTCCTAGTGTGTATATGTGTGTATTAAGTGTTGAAATCGACCCCAAAAATGGACATGCATATTCGGCCAAGGGGAAAGAAATTAGCTAATATGTTGTGTTGATGCATGATTTTTGCATGTATGAGACTTTAATGTCTAATGTATAAATATGGGCTAAGTGCCTTGTGTTCATCTTTTGATGCTTAAAATGATGAAATCAATTTATTTGTTTGATTAAGCTCAAGAGCAAAGGGGAAATAAAACCGATAAAGGGAAGGAAAAAGTGGTTGAATAGCTAGCGGAATCGTTCGACAACATCCGAGGTAAGTTCTTGAGTAAGAGATCTTAAATTTCGATGTGATTAAATCATGCTCTATGTGTGGCTATTGAGCCGAATGTGCAAGGACAATATGTGCCTTGTGTTTGAGTTTCGTAAACGAAAATGAAATATGAATGTGCTATGAATTATTGTTAGATGTGCATGATTAATTGAATGCTGTCCGGGCTAAGTCCCGAAGGCTTTGTGCTAAGTGAATATATCCGGATTAAGATCCGAAGGCCTTTGTGCGAGATACTAAATCCGGGTTAAGTCCCGAAGGCATTCGTGCGAGTTATTAAATCCGGGTTAAGTCCCGAAGGCATTCGTGCGAGTTATTAAATCCGGGTTAAGTCCCAAAGGCATTCGTGCGAGTTGTTAAATCCGGGTTAAGTCCCGAAGGCATTCGTGCGAGTTGTTAAATCCGGGTTATGTCCCGAAGGCATTGTGTGAGTTACTAAAACCGGGCTATGTCCCGAAGGCATTTGAACGAGGAGCTATATCCGGTTAAATCCCGAAGGTACGTGATTTGGTAATGAATGAGCTTGCTGTAAAATTCCAGCGAATACTCGAAAAACATCCCAATATGGGGATATGTTACGTATGTGTTGAATTTAATCGAGCCCTTACAATAAATGTTCGCTCAGTTGATAAACGAGCTACCGGCCTTCGGCCAAGTTAGTTTATTGTGTATGTACATAAGGGTTATTAATGTTGTGAAGCAAGTTTGATATCGGTAAATTGCGTATTATGAAATATTCCGTTTAGCTAAATGTGTGCTATTCTTTGTGCATGCTGGAATTCCTTGCTCAAACTTACTAAGCATAAATTGCTTACTCGTTACATTGCTCCTCTGTTTTATAGATTTTTGGTTCTCCAGCTATCGGACTCGGGATCTTGAAGTCGAAGTTGCCCACACTATCAAAGGCTCTTTTGGGTACTATTTTGGTTGAATTTTGATATGGCATGTATAGGACTACCCATTGTTGTCTTTCGAGTACTTTATGAAATGTATAAGTGTACAGCCATGCGAAAATGGCTTGTAGAAGTGGAGTATGGCATTAGACCATTCGTATTTATGAATGTATAGATGGTTTCATGATGTAACTATGTTGGAATGGAAGTGTTGAGCAAATGATCAGCCACTAGAATGGCTAAGTATGATCATATGTGGGCTTATGTATGACAAGGCCCTAGTTGGTCCATGAAACCCCAAATTAGGTAAGGTTCACTTTGAAAACAGAAGCTGATAGCAGCAGTGGTGTGGATTGGAAAAATCACAAGAATTCGTAGGAGTGGAATTAAATAGTGAATAAATTATGTAATCGAACCTTGATGAATCTACTTTCATATGGAAGTAACGAAACAATTATAGGAACAGTACAGAAAGAGATATTCGGGTTCTTGTGTAACAGGGCCAGAACAGTTTCTGGATTCACTGTTCCGCCTTTGGAAATTCACTATAAATTGACCAGAGATAATTAGGGGTCATAACATATATGTATGGATTCCTCTCTGAGTCTAGTTTCCATAGAAACAAACGGCATCAGTATTGAAGCTCTGTGCAGAGAGATATCCCAGTCGTAATGGGAAAAGGTCAGTGTAGTCGACCCCTGTAACATGGGAGACTTTGACTAATAAACTGTACTAATTGGCCCGACCAAAAATTCTAGAAAAAAATCCATAGGTGGGGACATGAGTCTAGTTTCAGGAAAAAATCACAAAACTGATTTTTGAGTTGTGAAACTCAAGATATGATTTTTGAAGCGACTAGTACTCAGACTGGGCAGTGTCTGAAAAAATTTTTCAAAGTTTGTTAACATCTCGTGTCCGACTCCGGTGTCGGTCTCGGGTTCGGGGTGTTACATTTTATTGGTATCAGAGCTACGGTTTAGTCGATTCTAGGACTACCGTAATGTGTTGGGTCTAGCTATACATGCCATTTTATGTGATTACTTGATAGTGTGGTGACTTCTGACAATTGTAAATGTGTTTATAGTAATGGATCCCGATCGTGACCGAGAGGTAGCTGATGATCTTGAGAGTGTAGGGCCTGCTCCCGCGCAAGGGGCAGTGCCGGTAGACTCTCAACCTAATGCTAGTAATCCGAATGATGAAGCTAGACAAGCATTCTATAGCGTGATGAATGATTGGTTCAAGCAATACATTCGAACTAATATGGCTGTTCCACAACCTCCATTCCCGACAAATACTACCCCCGCACCTACAATACCACCGGTAACTGACCAAATAAGGTCAAATAAGCCCCCAGTTGACAGAATCCGAAAACATGGGGCTACTGAATTTAAGGCTATGGATAGCGATGATGCCGAGCAAGCTGAATTTTGGCTGGACAACACTATCCGGGTACTCGATGAGCTATCTTGTACACCCGATGAATGTCTAAAGTGTGCTATCTCCTTGCTACGTGATTCTGCCTACTATTGGTGGAGTACTCTGACTTCTATTGTGCCCCGAGAGCAAGTAACTTGGGAGTTTTTCCAAACTGAGTTTCGGAAAAAGTATATCAGTCAGAGATTTGTTGATCAAAAACGGAAGGAATTTCTTGATCTTAAGCAAGGCTCCAAGTCGGTTACTGATTACGAGCGAAAATTTGTTAGACTTAGCAAATACGCTCGGGAATGTGTTTCATCCGAAGCTATTATGTGTAAACGCTTCGAGGATGGGCTGAATGAAGATATAAAAATGTTCGTTGGCATTCTTGAAATACGAGAGTTCGTGGTACTTGTTGAACGAGCTTGTAAAGCCGAAGAGCTTAGAAAAGAAAAGCAAAGAGTTGATGAGGGAACTGGAGAGTTTCGTAAAAGATCCTCGGGAAGGTCTCTTCAACAGACATCGAAGAGATTTCGAGATGATGCGGGCCAGTTTAGAGGCACTTCGGGCCTTTTTGGACGAGATCGTGATCGACCCCCTGTGGGTACACGAGGCACTTCGGTCGCCAGTGTTGGGAATGAACGTCGAGACAGGACGAATTGCCGATATTGCGGTAAATGGCATTCGGGGAGTTGTAGATTTCCTGACCGCTCCTGTTACAAATGCGGATCAGTGGACCACTTCATTAAAGATTGCCCGAGGTTGTCGGGACAGAATGCAAATCAGAGTGGGAGACCGGGTGCTACCACTGCTCGAGGTAGACCATCTGGAAATATGGGCAATGCTGGTGGTGGTCAGAGAGGATCTAGAGATGATATAACCAGATCCGAAGCCCGTGCGCCTGCTAGAGCTTATGCTATACGTGCCCGCGAGGATGCTTCTTCGCCTGATGTTATTACCGGTACATTCACCCTCTTTGATACTAATGTAATTGCTTTGATTGACCCCGGTTCTACCCATTCTTACATATGTGAAACCTTAGCATCCAGTAAGACTTTATCTATTGAGTCTACTGAGTTTGTAATTCGGGTGTCAAATCCCTTGGGTCGTTACGTGCTTGTCGACAAAGTGTGTAAGAAATGTCCCCTGGAAAATTCGAGGTTCCTATTTTCCAGCGGACTTGATGCTTTCGCCATTTGATGAATTTGATGTTATCCTTGGGTTGGATTGGTTGACTGCGCATGATGCGATTGTGAATTGCAAGAGCAAGACTATTGATTTGAGGTGCGCAAATAACGAAGTAGTCCGAATTGAGTCTGCGGACTTAGAGGGGATGCCAGCTGTAATATCAGCAATGTTGGCACAGAAATATGTAAGAAAAGGGTGCGAAGCATACCTTGCATATGTGCTTGATGACAAAGAATTAGAAAAGAAACCCGAATCTGTGCCGGTGGTTTGTGAATACCCGGATGTTTTTCCGGAAGAATTACCGGGTTTACCACATGTTCGGGAGGTAGAGTTTGGTATTGAGCTTGTACCTGGGACTACGCCGATTTCGATAGCTCCGTATCGTATGGCACCAACCGAGTTAAAGGAGTTGAAAGCTCAGTTGCAAGAACTGACGGAGAGAGGTTTCGCTCGACCAAGTTTCTCACCTTGGGGTGCACCAGTATTGTTCGTGAAAAAGAAGGACGGAACCATGAGGTTGTGCATTGACTATCGTCAGCTGAATAAAGTGACGATAAAGAACAAATATCCGTTGCCGCGCATCGATGATTTGTTCGACCAACTGAAGGGAGCCTCAGTGTTCTCAAAAATAGATTTGAGATCGGGCTATTATCAGTTGCGAATTCGAGATCCAGATATTCCCAAAACTGCCTTCAGAACGAGATATGGTCACTACGAATTCTTAGTGATGCCGTTTGGGCTCACTAATGCCCCTGCGGTATTTATGGATTTGATGAATCGGATCTTCAGACCGTATTCGGATCAGTTCGTAGTTGTGTTCATTGATGACATTTTGGTCTATTCAAGAGATAAGACCGAACATGCTGAGCATCTGAGGCTAGTGCTGCAAATTTTGCGGGATAAGCAGTTATATGCTAAGTTCAGTAAGTGTGAGTTCTGGTTAAGAGAGGTTAGCTTCTTGGGTCATGTGGTATCCGCGTCGGGTATTCGAGTTGACCCGAACAAAATTTCAGCCATACTTGACTGGAAACCTCCGAGAAATATTACTGAAGTTCGGAGCTTTTTGGGGCTCGCCGGTTATTACCGACGATTTGTGAAAGGTTTCTCGATGATAGCCACACCAATGACGAAGCTACTTCAAAAGGATGTTAAGTTCGAGTGGACGGAGAAATGTCAGAAAAGTTTCGACCAACTGAAAACTCGTTTGACTGAAGCTCCAATTTTGGTGCAACCCGAATCAGGTAAAGAGTTTGTCATCTATAGTGACGCATCCCTACTTGGGTTGGGTTGCGTATTGATGCAAGAAGGTCGAGTCGTGGCCTATGCGTCGAGACAATTGAAGCCACACGAGAGGAATTATCCGACCCATGATCTCGAACTAGCTGCCATTGTGTTTGCTTTAAAAATATGGCGACATTATCTGTTTGGTGAGAAGTGCCATGTATTTTCGGATCACAAAAGTCTCAAATATTTGATGACTCAACTAGACTTGAATCTGCGACAAAGACGTTGGCTTGAGTTGTTGAAAGATTACGAGCTTGTCATTGATTACCACCCGGGAAAGGCTAACGTGGTTGCGGACGCCTTAAGCCGGAAGTCATTGTTTGCTTTACGAGCGATGAACGTGCATTTGTCTGTTTTACCAGACAGTGTGTTAGTAGCTGAATTAAAAGCTAAACCATTATTGACTCACCAAATTCGTGAAGCTCAGAAAGTCGATGATGAATTGGTTGCAAAATGGTCTAAGTGTTTTCCGAACGAGGAATCGGAGTTTCAAATTGATGATGATTGTTTGAGGTTCAGAAATCATTTGTGTGTTCCAAGGAATTCGAAACTCATTTCGATGATTCTGAACGAAGCCCATTGTAGCCGAATGTCAATTCACCCGGGGAGTACGAAAATGTACAACGATTTGAAACGTCAATTTTGGTGGCATGGTATGAAACGGGACATCTCTGACTTTGTTTCGAGATGTTTAATATGTCAACAAGTGAACGCGGAACATCAAGTGTCTTCAGGATTACTCCAGCCGATCATGATACCCGAGTGGAAATGGGATCGAGTCACAATGGACTTTGTGTCCGGACTGCCTTTGTCAGCAAGTAAGAAGGATGCGATATGGGTTATTGTTGATAAACTGACTAAGTCGGCTCATTTCATCCCCGTACGTACGGATTTTTCATTGGATAAACTAGCTGAATTGTACGTTTATCAAATTGTGAGATTACACGGGGTACCTGTTTCTATCGTGTCGGATAGAGATCCGAGATTCACCTCACGATTTTGGAAGAAATTGCAAGAAGCTCTGGGTACCAAGTTGCATTTTAGCACTGCTTTTCACCCCCAAACCGATGGTCAATCCGAGCGGATAATTCAGATACTTGAGGATATGTTGAGATGTTGCATCCTCGAGTTCAGTAGTTCATGGGAACGGTATTTACCTTTGATTGAATTCGCTTACAACAATAGTTTTCAATCAAGTATTAAGATGGCACCTTACGAGGCTTTGTACGGTCGTAAATGCCGTACACCATTGTTTTGGACCGAGCTCGGTGAAAGTAAAATTTTCGGAGTTGATTTGATTAAAGATGCTGAGCAGAAAGTAAAGGTAATCCGTGAAAGTCTGAAGGTAGCCACGGATCGTCAGAAGTCGTACGCAGATTTGAAACGAAAAGACATCGAGTATCAGGTGGGAGACAAAGTGTTCCTTAAGGTTTCACCTTGGAAAAAGATACTCAGGTTCGGCCGTAAGGGCAAGTTGAGCCCAAGATTCATTGGGCCGTACGAAATCTCCGAACGAGTTGGTCCGGTTGCGTATAGATTGATTTTGCCCCCGGAGCTTGAAAAGATTCATGATGTCTTTCATGTTTCGATGCTTCGACGCTATCGATCTGATCCATCGCATATAATTAGCCCATCAGAGGTTGAAATTCAAGTCGACATGAGCTATGAAGAAGAACCGATGCGTATCCTAGCTCGTGAAGTGAAGGAGTTGCGAAACAAAAGAGTTCCGCTAGTAAAGGTGTTATGGCTCAAACACGGGATCGAGGAAGCTACTTGGGAGACCGAGAGCTCGATGAAAGAACGATACCCAAACCTATTTACCGGTAAGATTTTCGGGGACGAAAATTTCTTAAGTGGGGGAGAGTTGTGACAGCCCAAAGTTGACCCTAGTCGGGAAGTGGTTTCGGGACCGCTAAACCGAGTCACCGAAATGTTTGAATGTGATACTTATTGTCTAGAATATGTAATTATGAATGTGTGAAAATTTCAAGCTTCAATTTGGTTGATTTCATGTGAATTTAGTCAATAGGGCTTATGTGAGAAAATTCAAAAATGTGATAGGTCAATGTGTGAGGACCTATTAGTGCATGTGGACAAAGGGGGGGACTTGCATGTCAAATTTCCCCCCTAATGAGTAGTGGCCGGCCATGACAAGGAAGGATGGGCAAAACATGTCATGAAACATGTTTTGTTAGTGGAAGAATAAAATAAGGAGTATGGGTAATAAAGAAATGGAAAACAAAAGAAAAAAAATGTGTGTGTGGTGTTTGTCCCCCCATTGCCGTGAGCTCAAGAGAAGAAAGGAGAAAAGTTTGTGTTCATCCTTTCTCACCTCCATTTTAGCCTAAATTAGAAAGAAAAACAAAGAAAAAAATCTCTCATCCTTTGGTTCATCCTTGGCCAAAAATTTTAAGGAGGAAAGAAGAAGAAAGGTGAAGAGATTCGACCATGCATGTAGCTAGGCCAAGGTATGTTTAATGATGTTCCATGAGATGCATGCATGTTTTAGTTGTTAGCTTGAGTTCTACCTAGCCCATGGTCTAAATCTTGCTATGTGATGGAAATGGCACTTGACCATGGATGCATCATTCTTGGTTGGTGTTTGATGTTGTGGTGATGAGGCATGAGGATGAGTTAAGATTCGGCCTAGGTGGAGGTTGTGTTAATGCCATTGCATGCAAAATATGAAGCTTGTTAATGATGCATGTGATGATGGCTTGATGATTCTTGAACCTCCTTTTTAGCATTTTTGTGTGAGCACATATGTGCATTGGTTGCTAAAGGGAGAAGAATCGGCTAGCAAGATGTGTGCTAAGGCCGAATGTAACTTTGCATGTTGATGAGCAATGCATGTGTTAAATCGATGAAAAGGGGGAGGATGCTTTACTAGTGTGTATATGTGTGTATTAAGTGTTGAAATCGACCCCAAAAATGGACATGCATATTCGGCCAAGGGGAAAGAAATTAGCTAATATGTTGTGTTGATGCATGATTTTTGCATGTATGAGACTTTAATGTCTAATGTATAAATATGGGCTAAGTGCCTTGTGTTCATCTTTTGATGCTTAAAATGATGAAATCAATTTATTTGTTTGATTAAGCTCAAGAGCAAAGGGGAAATAAAACCGATAAAGGGAAGGAAAAAGTGGTTGAATAGCTAGCGGAATCGTTCGACAACACCCGAGGTAAGTTCTTGAGTAAGAGATCTTAAATTTCGATGTGATTAAATCATGCTCTATGTGTGGCTATTGAGCCGAATGTGCAAGGACAATATGTGCCTTGTGTTTGAGTTTCGTAAACGAAAATGAAATATGAATGTGCTATGAATTATTGTTAGATGTGCATGATTAATTGAATGCTGTCCGGGCTAAGTCCCGAAGGCTTTGTGCTAAGTGAATATATCTGGATTAAGATCCGAAGGCCTTTGTGCGAGATACTAAATCCGGGTTAAGTCCCGAAGGCATTCATGCTAGTTATTAAATCCGGGTTAAGTCCCGAAGGCATTCGTGCGAGTTATTAAATCCAGGTTAAGTCCCAAAGGCATTCGTGCGAGTTGTTAAATCCGAGTTAAGTCCCGAAGGCATTCGTGCGAGTTGTTAAATCCGGGTTATGTCCCAAAGGCATTGTGTGAGTTACTAAAACCGGGCTATGTCCCGAAGGCATTTGAACGAGGAGCTATATCCGGTTAAATCCCGAAGGTACGTGATTTGGTAATGAATGAGCTTGCTGTAAAATTCCAGCGAATACTCGAAAAACATCCCAATATGGGGATATGTTACGTATGTGTTGAATTTAATCGAGCCCTTACAATAAATGTTCGCTCAGTTGATAAACGAGCTACCGGCCTTCGGCCAAGTTAGTTTATTGTGTATGTACATAAGGGTTATTAATGTTGTGAAGCAAGTTTGATATCGGTAAATTGCGTATTATGAAATATTCCGTTTAGCTAAATGTGTGCTATTCTTTGTGCATGCTGGAATTCCTTGCTCAAACTTACTAAGCATAAATTGCTTACTCGTTACATTGCTCCTCTGTTTTATAGATTTTTGGTTCTCCAGCTATCGGACTCGGGATCTTGAAGTCGAAGTCGCCCACACTATCAAAGGCTCTTTTGGGTACTATTTTGGTTGAATTTTGATATGGCATGTATAGGACTACCCATTGTTGTCTTTCGAGTACTTTATGAAATGTATAAGTGTACAGCCATGCGAAAATGGCTTGTAGAAGTGGAGTATGGCATTAGACCATTCGTATTTATGAATGTATAGATGGTTTCATGATGTAACTATGTTGGAATGGAAGTGTTGAGCAAATGATCAGCCACTAGAATGGCTAAGTATGATCATATGTGGGCTTATGTATGACAAGGCCCTAGTTGGTCCATGAAACCCCAAATTAGGTAAGGTTCACTTTGAAAACAGAAGCTGATAGCAGCAGTGGTGTGGATTGGAAAAATCACAAGAATTCGTAGGAGTGGAATTAAATAGTGAATAAATTATGTAATCGAACCTCGATGAATATACTTTCATATGGAAGTAACGAAACAATTATAGGAACAGTACAGAAAGAGATATTCGGGTTCTTGTGTAACAGGGCCATAATAGTTTCTGGATTCACTGTTCCGCCTTTGGAAATTCACTATAAATTGACCAGAGATAATTAGGGGTCATAACATATATGTATGGATTCCTCTCTGAGTCTAGTTTCCATAGAAACAAACGGCATCAGTATTGAAGCTCTGTGCAGAGAGATATCCCAGTCGTAATGGGAAAAGGTCAGTGTAGTCGACCCCTGTAACATGGGAGACTTTGACTAATAAACTGTACTAATTGGCCCGACCAAAAATTCTAGAAAAAAATCCATAGGTGGGGACATGAGTCTAGTTTCAGGGAAAAATCACAAAACTGATTTTTGAGTTGTGAAACTCAAGATATGATTTTTGAAGCGACTAGTACTCAGACTGGGAAGTGTCTGGAAAAATTTTTCAAAGTTTGTTAACATCTCGTGTCCGACTCCGGTGTCGGTCTCGGGTTCGGGGTGTTACAATCATCCCAACCCAATGCAATGCAACATACAATAGATGACATGATATTAGGTGATTATCAGTACATACACTCAATTCAATTTACATGCAAATTATTAACATGCTCAATATAGATATCATACAATCAGTATCACACTTTTAGAGGTCTAAGTAGTACTTATCGATCCTACAGTAGGTTCACAGTCGACTTGGGCAACCCGTGCAACCTTAGAAATCAATTCAGTAAAAATGGGATCACACGCCCATGTGGCCTGCCCATGTGGGCCCACACGCCTGTATAGCCCACACGTCCAGATTGGCCTTGGCCTGTGTAGATCACACGTCCTGGACCAAATTACCACACTCTCGTGTGGACTACCCATGTGGGCCCACACGCTCGTGTGGCCCACACGGCCCAAATCAGTCTAGCTCGTGTGTTGCACACGACCTACTTGGCCATCACACGGTCGTGTCCTGTGCGCACGGCCTGGGCTCGTCGATTACACGCCCGTGTTATGTCACACAGCCTAAAACACAGGTGACTACACGTTCGTGTGGCGTCGATAGTGAGGTTTTCGGCTTTTCCTGAAACCTCACTTTCTGCATTTCCGGATACACACCTAGTATGATTTCGATGTAGAACCACTTTCGAGAATTCTAGAACCTATAATCGACCAATAAAGCACTGAATTAAACACTTAAAAATTGAACTAAAACCGAACCCAACTCGAGATACTCATCTTTAAAGCAACGAAACTTACCCCAACCACCTCGAATCAGCCGATCACGAAACAGCACGAGGAGAACCTTGATCCTCGCAATATGCTGCTGCCAAAGCGACAATAACCCCAATAAAAAACTTAATATTCACACTTACGAACCACGAGAACCCACTTATTGAAACGTGGGATGAAAATCCAACTAGCGAAAGTGACGGTGAAAGTCAACAAAAAAGAAGCGAAATCAAAGAGAAGATGGAAGAAAGAAGAGCAAAAGCCGAATATGGGAGAAGGGATGAAAAGAAGAAAATGTCAGGACTTTTCCCCAAGAGTCACCCGAAATTTTGAAAAAGAAAGAAAGATTATCAAGAAACTAACATTCTGACCACAAATCCCTAAATTCTCTCCTACTTTCACTCCCACAATCCCTACTACTCACAACCACCTCAGTATTTCGGCTAAACTGAAACTTCTTATAACAGCCTAAATTTTAGTGGTGTAGGAAAAGTGATTCGAGATCACTAAATCTGAGAAATAAATTTTAAAATTTAATAAATAAATACATATGAGTCAAGTGTGATGAAAAGGGAATTTTTGGATTAGTGGATTTTGTGATTTAAAAAGAAATTAATAAGTAAATTGGGTCTAAACTGAGGTATCGAGACCTTGAGTTCATAAACCGAGGTATAAATGTTTTTAGAAATATTTATGGAGTGTCATTGAGTTGGTATTAAAATTTTTTTAGAAAATTTTAACGTTTGGATAGTCAATTGGTTAAAAAGGACTAAATTGAAAAAAATGCAAAACTAGTTAAATAGTGATTGAAAAGCTTAGGTGACTATTAAGGAGGTTTTAAAAGGCAATAAGACCCAAAATTTTTTGGGCTGGATGGCAAGGGGCATGAAATCAGCAGGAAAATTGATGAATTAAGGGAAAAATTGGAATATTGCAAAATTTACTTAATAAAGCTAGGACTAAAGTGGAATTATCTAGATTTCTCTTTATTTTTCTGCGTTCTCATCAAAAAAAATACCATAGAAGGGTTTCCTTAATATGGGTTTTCATATTTTTACTACAAGTAAGTTCAATTCTTGATTATTTCTTGAATTTTTTGTGTTTTTGTGACTTTTACAACTAGGTCCACTTGTTGAATTTATTAGTTTTTGATTCTATGAAAGAAATTGAAAGTTTCTAGGAATATGTTTTGGAAGTATATGATGATTTAGCATGGAATTAGAGCTTTAAATTGTTTATATGCTGATTTTATTGAAAAAATTGAATAGAAAGTGAATGTTTGCGACCTAATTGTAAAAGAGTTTGAAGTTAGGGTTTTATGTTGAAATTATGAATTTCAATAGTTGTGAAATAACTTAAAATGTCTAAGTAAAATATTAATTTAGAAAAATTAGCTTAATTGAGGGGTTAATTGAGCAAGGACTGAATTGTATAAACTGTGAAATTTGGGGCAAAATGGAAATCAACATTTTGCACTAAAATAGTTTTGGACAGCAGCAGTAGTCTAATTTTGAAAAATCACCAAAAATTGTAAAAATAGAATTAGAGGATGAATAAAATATGAAATTAAATCTTATTGAGTCTAGTTTCTTATAGAAGAAACAATGTAAGCAATGGAATTGTAAATCATGAGATATAATAAATTTTGTAAGACAAGGTCAGAATGATTTCGGGTTCCCCTGTTATGACTTTGGAAAATCTTAAAAAAAAATTGGAGAAAAATAATTAGGGGCTTAAATTTATATTTTTAAAATCCTGAATTAGTCTATTTTCAGGAGAAACAAATGGGAACATCATCCAAATCCTTTATGAGGAGATAATTAATTTTAAGTGAAGAAGTGTCGGAACTGTCAGACAACAGAATGGAGGTAAATTTAAAGAATAAATTGTACTTATTGGCTAAACCAAAAATTCTGAAAATTTTATGGTAAGAAGATATGTGAGTCTAGTTTTAGTGAAAATTGGAAGATCCTAATTTGGAGTTCTGTAGCTCAAGATAAAATTAATTTAGTGACTATGATAGGGATGAACAACATTGAATATATATAAGTAAATAGTGAAATTACAGATAATGTTACTTATAAGCGGGTTATAAACGTAAGGATGTGAAATAGAATGAAGGTGAAGTAAATAATGATAAGTGAATGATTTTAAAATGATAGATCGAGAACCATAAGCAAGTCAAGGAAAAGAAAAAGTAGCTGATTAGTCCTTGAACTTTCACAAATTTTGCAAATCAACCCAGGTAAGTTCATATGGTTGAACTTTCATAATTATTTGTTAAACTAAGAATGATTAAATGTTTTATTGTATATATATTTGTTATTGAATCATGAATATTGTAATAATATGAAAATCAAAGCAAAAGTTCAAATTTAGCAGAACGCAAGATTGAGTACGGTTGTTCAGTGAATAGTGACGAATTGACGGATGAAACAATGATTATATCATGGCAAAGTGCAAGTGTTCAAGTGTAAAACCATAGCTCAGCTATGGCAATGTGACAAAGTGTTCAAGTGAAATGTGTGAATGTGCAAGTCCATAGTTGAACTATGGCAAAGCGATAAAGTGTGCCAAACATGGAAAAATGATAAAGTGTGCCAAATATGGCAAAGTGAAATGTGACAACGAGTGAACAACATACTCAAATCCGTAAGATGTTCTCTAATTTGACAAGTGTTGGTATGTGATAATTGAAGCTAAATGCTGGAATACGATTGGATATCTAATGTTTGAAATTGAGCTCAATGAAATGAATTCATCATGTGAAATTGTGATTGACAGGTGAATTTAGTAATTGTGTATATTGTATAAGTGCATGAATGTTTGGTAAGATTATGCCTATGAACTTACTGAGGTTTTATAAGATTATTTGAGTGTATTCAACGTCTTTTGTAGATTGACGTGAAAATATACGGAGGGTCGGATCAACACTGAAGATCACACTATCCAGATTATCTCTGGTAGCTTTTGTAAGTTTCCTTTTTAATTTATATGGCATGTATATGGTTTGATGATTTTATAAATGCTAAGACTTGTTTAATGAATATGTAGTAAAGTAAAGAGTGACAAATATGCTAAATGGTATAATTATCATAGAAGTATGATTTGGTATCAAATTGGTTGAAATGGATTGGCTGGTTTGGATTAGTTTCTATTTTAAAATTGCAGGGAAGGGTGGATATTTATGAAGGGCTTATATTGAGCTTATAAAAAAAACTGTGGATTTTGCAAAAAATTCCCTATGGTTTTGATTTAATTCCAGTTTGGTCCCGAAGTATGTTTTGGGCTTTGGAGGCCCATCTAAAGGACGTCATGACATGTTTCGGTAAATGAATAGTATTTAACTCGTAATAATAGACAATTAATTCAGTAAACTCTAGTAATGCCTCGTACCCTATTCCAGCAACGAATACGGGTAAGGAGTGTTACACTCCTACAGTCCACTGAGCAAAAATCAACCCCCTTGCTCTTGCAGGGATTCGAACACAAGTCCTCTAACATCCCAACACTCAACTTAACCACCAAACCAACAGACCCATTCTATTATATACTTACAAATATTTAATAAAAAACCTTTTGACCAGAGATAGAGCTTGATTGAGAAAAATACCAAAATTTAGCCAAACTCATGGCTTGAACTTGGGACCTCACACACACACCTAGAGCACTTAACCACTGAAGCAGATACACATTTATTAATTTACAAAAGCCAAAATTAACAAATTTCGGGGCATTACAATTCCACCCCCTAAAAGAAATTTCGACCTCGAAATTTACCTAATCAGAACAGATGAGGATACTGCTGACACATCGCATCCTTAGTCCCCACGTGGCCTCTTCGGTGCCATGATTCCGCCACAACACCTTCACTAATGGAATAGATTTCCTCTGAAGAACCTTTACATCACAATCCAGAATCTGAACTAGCTCCTCCTCGAACGTCAAGTCTGGCCTAACCTCAATCTCCTCCACAGGGATGATGTATGAGGGATCAGAGCGGTAGCACCTCAATATTGAGACGTGAAACACATCATGCATACGGTCTATCTTTGGAGGTAGCTCTAATTGATAAGCGACCAGTCCCACTAATTTCATAATCCGGTACGGCCCAATAAACTTAGGCTTAGCTTGCCCTTACGAACGAACCTCAGAATCTTTTTCCATGGCGAGACCTTGAGAAATACGAAGTCCCCCATAGAATAATCAATCTCACGTCTTTTCAAATCCACATAAGAGTTCTTTCTGCCCAGTGCTGCTTTCAGACGATCTCGAATCAATTTGACCTTATCCTCAGTCTCAGAAACTAACTCAGGACCCAAAATACGTCGTTCACCCAACTCAATCCAGCACAAGGGAGTGCGACACTTACGACCATACAGAGCCTCGTAAGGTGCCATCTGAATGCTAGACTGGAAACTATTATTATAAGCAAACTCTGCTAGCGGCAGATACTCCTCCCAACTACCTCAGAAATTGATAGCACAACTCCTCAACATATCCTTCAGTATCTGAATCACCCTCTCCGATTGACCATCGGTCTGAGGATGGAACGCAGTACTGAAGTCCAACCTTGAACCCAGAGCCTTATGTAGTTTTTTCCAAAACTGAGACGTGAAGTGAGGATCCCTATTAGAGATAATTGAAACCGGTACCCCATGCAGTCTCACTATCTCAAAAATATATAGTCTCGCCAGTTTTTGCAGAGAATAATCTGTCCTAATCGGTATAAAGTGCGCAGACTTGGCCAATCGATCCATGATGACCCACACTGAATCCTTCTTAGTGGGTGTTAAATGTAACCCACTAATGAAATCCATCGTTACTTACTCCCATTTTAATAACAGAATCTTAATCGGCTGCAGCAAACCCGAAGGTAACTAATGCTCAGCCTTAACCTACTGACATGTCAGACATCTAGCCACAAAATCAGTAACCTCTTGCTTCAATCCTGGCCACTAGTACAACTCTCGAAGATCTCGATACATCTTATTCCCACCAGGGTGCATAGTGTAACGCTACTATGTTCCTCTCTCAGTATAGACTGTCTCAAATTAGAATCATTCGGCACACATATCCGGCCTCGGAAACAAAACACACCCTCAGAATTCAACCCAAAGTCCATAGTGTTACCACTCTCAATCTGTCATAACCGAAGACCCAAAGACTCATCCTCTAGTTGTTTACCCTTAATTTGCTTGATCCAAGTTGGTTTGACTTACAGCCCAGCCAACAAACTCCCAACGTCGAACAAGTTAAGTCGAGCGAAGATCGCTCTCAGATCAGTCATAGCCCTACGGCTCAGTGCATCGGCCACCATATTGGCCTTGCCAGGATGGTACTCAATAGTACAATCATAGTCCTTAAGCAGCTCAATCCATCTACACTGCCTAAGATTTAGCTCCTTCTAAGTAAGAAGGTACTTGAGGCTCTTGTGATCAATGTAGATGACACACTTCTCACCATACAGATAGTGTCTCTAGATTTTTAAAGAAAAAACTACGATGGCCAATTACAAATCCTACGTCGAATAGTTTGCCTCGTGCGTCTTGAGCTGACGAGATGTATATGTTACCACCTTACAATCCTGCATCAACACACATCCCAAACCAACATGTGATGCATCACTATAAATCGTGAACTCGTTTCCAGTTTCTGGCTGTATCAAAACAAGAGCCTCAGTTAGTATAGTCTTGAACTTCTCGAAGCTGTCTTGCTGCGCAGCAGTCCAGACAAACAGTAAACCCTTACGTAGTAGCTTAGTTAAGGGCGCTGCAATCAGTGAGAAACCTTCTACAAACCATCGATAATAACCCATCTATCCCAGAAAACTACGAATTTCAGACACATTCTTCGGCTGTTTCCAATCTAGTACAGCCTCAATATTTGGACGATCGACTCGAATCCCCTCAGCAGACACCACATGGCCTAGAAATGTTACTTCACTTAACCAGAACTTGCACTTGCTGAACTTAGGATAGAATTGCTTCTCCTTGAAAATCTGAAGAACAATTCTAAGGTGCTCGTCATGCTCATCCTCAGTCTTAGAATAAACCAGTATGTCATCGATGAACACCATTACCAACCGATCTAGGTCGGGCTGAAACACTCGGTTCATTAGATCCATGAAAGTTGCCGTTGCACTAGTCAGTCCAAATGGAATCACTAGGAACTTGTAGTGACCATAATGAGTCCTAAATGCCGTCTTATGCATATCGGTCTCTTTAACCCTCAATTGATAATACCCAAAACACAAGTAAATCTTGGAGAACACAGACGCCTTTTGGAACTAGTCAAACAAATCATCAATCCTTGGAAGTGGATACTTGTTCTTAATAGTCAACTTATTCAGTTGCCGATAGTCAATACACATACTCATGGATCCATCCTTTTTCTTAACAAACAGTACCAGTGCTCCCCACAGAGACACACTAGGGCAGATGAACCCACGATCCAACAACTCTTGAATCTGAGCCTTAAGCTCCGTAAGCTCATTCAGTGCCATTCGATAGGGGGCGATAGACACCGGAGCTGTACCAGGGAAAAGCTCAATCCCAAACTCCACTTCTTGATTTGGAGGTAAACCCGATAGCTCATTAGGAAAGATGTCTGGAAAATCCCTTACAGTGCAGATATCCTTTACAGTAGAGTTCCCCAAAGTGGAAACACTAACATAGGCCAAGAACGCTTTACATCCCTTACGAACCAGTTTCTTAACTATCAGTGCAGAAATCACATTCAACAGATAATCTCGACGCTCTCCAATCATGACCACCTCATTACCTTCCTTAGTTCTCAATACAACCCTCTTAGTCACACAGTTCAAGCTGAAACGACGCTTGACCAACTAGTCCATTCCCAATATTAGGTCGAACTCTCTAAACAGAAGCTTCATTAAGTCAGCCAAGAAGATCGCCCCTTAAACCTCTAATGGTACATCTCTGAATAGCTTGTTAACCCTTACAGACTGTCCCAACAGACTCAGTATAGTAACCTCACTCGTAGTGCTCTCAACTGAAAGCCCCAAATTTTTAGATATGTTACTAGCTATGTATGCATGAGTAGACCCTATATCTATCAATGTAAGATATGGTACCTCAAGAATTAGAAACCTACCCATAATGACGTCTGGAGCATCTTTGTCCTTTCGGTGATGTGCAGCATAAACTAAAGCATGCTGCCTCGCCTCAGTCTATCCAGCACCTCTGCCCGGTGCTCTCTGTCCATGACCCATACCATTACCACCTTTAGCCTAACCGCGGCCTATCGGTGGCTGCTGTACCATCCTCTATGGCTATGCAGTACTAGTACCCTGAGCTTGCATCTAATCAGCCCTCAACAGACACTCTCTAATACGGTGGTCCAATGCTCCACACCTTAGACATGCCCCAGTCTTCGTCCAACACTCGCTCTGATGGTGTCTACCACAATCAACACATGGCTGTAATCCAGAAGCACTAACAGGAGGTCCAGCTCTTACTAGCCCATCAGGTTTGGCCTTTTTCTTAGGCCTCAGTATAGAACTCGAGGGCTCTGAATCCCTTTTGTTCTTACCTCTCTCTGTTATGGTTTTGGCGCTCAGCACACTTAACTTCTTCGGTGATCTTCGCCTTCTCAACCAGTAAAGAAAAATCAATCTCCCTCTGCGGAGCTATTAGGACTCTCAAATTATCCTTGAGGCCATCCTTAAAGCGGACACATCACTTTTACTCAGTCGCCACCATACCTCGCGCATAGAGGCTCAGTCGCAGGAATTCAGCCTCCTGCTCGGCCACAGATCGATCTCCCTGAGTAAGGTTCAGGAACTCCCTCCTACAGGCATCCATGTAGCTCGCCCCCACATATTTCCCCTAGAAGGCAGTCTTAAAGAATTCCCAGGTCAGACGTTTGAACTGAGTGCCTTCTTTAATAGTCGGCCACCACCGATAAGCCTCATCCTACAGCAGTAAGACTGCACCCTTTAATTTCTGCTAAGGGGTGCAATCTAGATCATCTATGATCCTCTCGATGGCCTCAATCCATTATTCGGCCACATTAGGGGCGACCCTAGTGACACCTTGAAGAGCTCAGCTCCATTGGATCAGAGTCGTTTCGTAACCAACTCTCGGCCCCAAATCCAGTATTGGGTCCAACGGCCCTCTCTAATATCCTTAGCATAGCTTGGGACAATGTGTCTTCCCTAACCATGCAATCTTGAGACCCAGTCTCAGTAGCAGACGATACTGGCGTCTCACTTGTGTCGAAATTAGACATGCTACTAGATGACAAGGACTCAGCTCAAGCCCCTCTATGGCCTCTTCCATGGCCTCTAGCACCTCGTTCATGGATACCTCGTGCATTCATGTCTAGTTGAATTTATCTGTATTATGAATTTTATGAATCAGTTATAATTTTAGTATTTATTAACAGATATTTTATGTAAACAGTTTCAGTAATTCAGAGTGATTTTCGTAAATCGTAGTCTCTATCAGTTTTAATACAGTATCAGTTTACTACAGTTTTAGTATACACTTAACTAGAGTGTTTCAGAACAGACTATTGATAACAGTTTATCAGAATACTTACAGGATCGGCGCCGGAGACTCGATGTACCACATTTTCAGGCAAATCACTTCAAATCATTTGAAAATTAGTTCTTAAAGTCCAATGTTTAAAACCCAAATCCACAGCCGAGTTTTGCAACCTAGCTTTGATACCACTAAATGTAACACCCCAAACCCAGTCTAGACGTTATGGCTGAATCTGGTGATGTCACATGATAGCGTGTTGAAACTAAGTTGTTACGATAAAACTGTTTTCATTTATTTACTCTTGTTGATTCCATAATTGCTTTCTTATAATCGACTGTTTTAAAACAAAATTCATTGCGGAAGCTTTTGAAATCGTTTATTTTATGAAAAAAGATTTAATTAGTTAAATTCGTCCATCTTAGGAAAACCCCTTTGTTTTAGAGAAAACCGTTAGTTCATTGAGTTTGTGCAGTTATTAAATCGATGAAAGCAGTCTAAAATCTGAAATAAAAGCAGCCAGTCCAAAAAAGTCCAATTTACATAAAAAATAACCCAGAAAATAATTAAGAAATAATTACCAAAACTGAAATTTAAAACAACATAAAATACGTGTTGTCACCGTCGAGTCCTTCGCTGCACCAATCTGTCAAGTCTGGGGATTACCTGTGCGCGTTAAACAGAGAGGGGTGAGTTTACGTAAACTTAGTGCGTAATCCCATAGAAACCGAACAACAGTAAACACAGTGCACAGTGAAAAACAGTTTTGGGCCTAAGCCCCTTTCAATATCAGTATCAGTATGCACAAGGGTCTTAGCCCATCACAGTATCAGTAATAGATACACAGTATTCAGTAACAAAGTCCTACCCAACCAGCCTCTACACACCATCTCCGTCCAACCCTACACTCTATGTGGGGATTAAATCAACCCACCCATCCCTACACTCCAGGTAGTACTGAATACGGCACAAATAGTAGTTTGCAACTGAGCTGCCAGTATATTAGGCTTAAGAGCCTTTTAGTACACTTCCTCCAAATAATATCATCCCAAACCAATGCAATGCAACATACAATAGATGACATGCTATTAGGTGATTATCAGTACATACACTTAATTGAATTTACATGAAAATTATTAACATGCTCAATATAGATATCATACAATCAGTATCACACTTTTAGAGGTCTAAGTAGTGCTTACCGACCCTACAGTAGGTTCACAGTCGACTTGGGTGACCCGTGCAACCATAGAAATCAGTTCAGTAAAAATGGGATCACACGCACATGTGGCCTATGTGGCCCACACGTCCAGATTGGCCTTAGCCCATGTGGATCACATGGCCTTACAAAAATTACCACACGCTCGTGTAGACTACCATGTGGGCCCATACGGTCGTGTGGCCTACACGACACAAATTAGTCTAGCCGGTGCGTCGCACATGGCCTACCTAGCCATCACATGACCGTGTCTTGTGTGCAAACCCTGGCCTCATTGATTACGCGCTCGTGTTATGTCACACGACCTACCACACTGACGACCAGACTACTATGTGGCATCGACAGTGAGGTTTTCGGCTTTCGTCGAAACCTTACTTTCTGTATTTTCGAGTACACACTGGTACGATTTCAATGTAGAACCATTTTCGACCACTCCAGAACCTATAATCGACCAATAAAGCACTGAATTAAACACTTAGAAATCGAACTAAAACTAAACCCAAATCGAGATACTCATCCTTAAAGCGATGAAACTTACCCCAACCACCTTGAATCAGTCGATCACAAAACAGCACGAGGAGAACCTAGATCCTCATAATATACTGCTGCCAAAACGACAATAACCCTAATAAATAACTTAATATTCACACTTACAAACCACGAGAACCTACTTACCGAAATGTGTGACGAAAATCCAACTAGCAAAGGTGACGGTGAAAGTAAGCAAAAAAGAAACGGAATCAAAGAGAAGATGGGATAAAAAAGAATAAATGTCGAATATGGAAGAAGTGAAGAAAGGAAGAAAAAATCATGACTTTTCCCCAAGTGTCACCCAAAATTTTGAAAAAGAAAGAAAGATTATCAGGAAACTAACATTCTAATCACAAATCCCTAAATTCTCTCATACTTTCACTCCCACAATCCCCACTACTCACAACCACCTTAGTATTTCAGCTAAACTGAAACTCCTATAGTCCACCGAGCAAAAATCAACCCCCTTGCTTATGCAGGGATTCGAACACAAGTCCTCCAACATCCCAACACTCAACCTAACCACCAGACTAGCAGGCCCATTTTCTTATATATTTACAAACAATTAACAAAAAGCCTTCTGACCAGAGATAGGGCTTGATTTAGAAAAATACCAAAATTTAGCCAAAGTCATGGCTTGAACTTGTGACCCCACTGAAGTAGATACACATTTATGTCCAATTTACAAAAGCCGAAATTAACAAATTTTAGGGTGTTACACCATTCGATCAAACACTCACCCCTAATGGTAATAAGGCATCTCTAGGAGATAAGATGGAAGGAGATTATGCCTTTTTCACTGTAACACCCCTTACCCGTATCCGACCTCGGGATAGGGTTCGAGGCATTACCGAACTTAAACATAAACATTCATACAAAATCGGGCCGTAATATTTGGACCAAATCAAATTCATCCAATCACATGCATATCGTCCCTTATACAGGCCCACGAGTCCCAAAACATATGTTGGGAGTGGTTCGGGACTAAACGAAAAACTTTGGAAAACTCAAAATAATTTATCAAAATAAGGGTCACACGCCTGTGTGGCTTGGGACACGGCCGTGTGGTCACACACGCCCTCGTCTTCAGCCCGTGTAACTCTTTGTTTATGACATCATGCACAATTTAGGGTCACATGGCCAAGTCACACGCCCGTGTCCCAAGGCCATGTCATTCAGACAACTGAGACACACGGCCGTGTCTCTGATCCTATGGCCAAGAAAATGGCTATTTACCAAGCCATTTGCCACCCTCATTTGCACACTCACATACACACTTTCAATTGCACTTAACATGGGCCAATTAAGCTACCAACACAACCATAATCAAGGCTTAAACATATTAAAACAATTATTTACTGTTCATAACAAAACTGTCCACTTGAGTCATAGTCACTAAATTATTTATATCTTGAGCTACAGAACTATAAATTAAGATCCGCTTAATTTTCCTGAAACTAGACTAAAATATCTTCCTACCATCAAATTTTTAGAATTTATGGTTTAGCCAATAAGTACAGTTAATTCTTTAAATTCATCCCTGTTCTGCTGTTTGACAGTTTCGACCTTTCTTCACTAAAAATTAATTTCTCTTACTACGGGATTCAGATGATGTTCTTGTTTGTTTCTCTTGAAAATAGACTCAATAAGAATTTGAACATATAAATTTTAACCCACAAATATTTTTATACAATTTTTAATGATTTTCCAAAGTCATAATAGGGGAACCTAATATCATTCTAACCTTATCTCATAAAAATTCAAATATCTCATAAAATGAAATTCTTTTACTTGCACCGTTTCTTCTATGTAAAAATAGACTCAATAGGATTTAATTTAATATTTTATTCAACCTCTAATTTGATTTTCAAAATTTTTGGTGATTTTTCAAAGTTATACTACTACTGATGTCCAAAACTGTTTAAATGCTAATTTTATGCTTTCATGATTCCCTTGCACTAACTTTCATTAACATACCATTATAAACCACATCACACAATGACATTGGCATAGGCATGTGATTAATTAATATACTTGCAACCCATTAGCCAATATAAGCCAATTTATATGGCTACATACCAAAATCGAATTACAAGCCATACATTTGGCCATATCATAATGACACATACACAAAATGAGTAAGTCCCTATACATGCCATAGACTTAACATACTTACATTAACTTATACCCCAAATGATAGCTTGATAGTGTGATAGAATCTTTGACGATCTTCAACCCGAGCTAGCTAAATAAACCTATAAGATGTGAGAAAGAAAGGGGGATAAGCTTCATAGCTTAGTAAGTCAGTATGAAAATAATAAGCGAATCATTTACATGCATTTACCAATTTCATCAATATGTTCTCGTCGTTACACATTAATCAATTGCAATACCCATCTTTTAATCTGTAAACATAAATTTATCCTGTCTTAACATTAGTCAAGCAAACATAAACTCTCATAATAAAACACTTCAACATTTGACAAATCATTTCAGCATTCATAATAAAAGTACGTATTAATTATGTATATTCATATTTCCCGATTCATATAGCTTAACATCCTTCAATGGTCCAAAACTCTTAGCTATCCATACTTCCATATCCATTTTTGTTAGGCTTTTATGTCGGTCTTTCTCTCTTTTCATTATTCATTGAATGACAACATTAAAAGACTAAGCACATCGTGTCTCAATTCAATTTGGCCTAAAAACCTTACACATGATTCTCAATCTAATTCACCATATATTTTTTTCCATCATAAATATAAACCTATAATCACAAGGTCATCATAGAAAATCATTCTCATAGACATTATTCATTCATTTACATTCTTACCACATACCAAGCTTAATGCTCATGAGTTTTGAGTACGTACCTGTACTATCTCATAACATAACCATATACTTATTCTTCTCATTAACTTACCCCTCGGGTTTTTTGTTAAGTTACTCAATAATTTACCCGTTGAACACTTGGAATACATCGGATACATCGAAATCTCGCACCTAAGTGCCCCATATGTAGCCAATGCTACCTCATATCACATATCACATGTTGCTCATTTTCGAGCTAGTCACGAGTCTGCTCACACAAGCTGCCGGTCAGGATGTAGCTACATGGGCTACTTACACAAGCTGTCAAGTATCCGTAACACATGCCAGACTACCCAACCACCGGTAGAATATACAAGACCAGCACCCAGATCGTCATAACATGTGTCACATATATCATGAACTCAGACCACAACTCATGAGCTTAGATCACATAGTTCCTAGTGACATGTCACTTGTATCCTAAACTATTCCTAAGGTTCAAACCGAATTTCCTTAACTACACGTCTTCGTTGAACTCATCCAAAGGACCAATCATGTAACTCAGGATAATGATTAATCAAATAATTCTTCATAATGATTATAATAAAGATAATCACATTTAAGTATGAAATTATAGCTCATCATAATGTTAATCAAGTATCATAGACATATTTTAGATCATATCATTGCATAGTGTATCATAAAATCTTATGATCATTTCCGTAATACCGTACTCCATAGCATTCACATTTCATTTTAATAATAAGGCATTTATCGCAATAATATCAATTAAACATTTATACATGTACAATTAAATGCTTATTAAACATACGAACTTACCTCGATACCAAAAATGGTGAAAAAGACTTAACCGTCAAATACGCATTTTTCCCCCGTTCCAGGTCCAAACCTCATTTTTCTTAATCTAAAATATCATATTTAGCTTATTTATTAGTCACATTATTCATTGTGACCCAAAAATCATATTATGGAAAAATTATGTTTTTGCCCCTAAACTTTGTCATATTTACATTTTGCCCCCTAGGCTCGTAAAATGAAATTTATTCATTTTTTGTACTTTATGCCTAGCCGAACCATTTTCATAACTATAACAGCGGACAATTTCCACTAGAACACACTTTTACTACATATTTTATAACTTTTACAATTTAGTCATTTTAAGCATTTTCACCGAAAATCACTTAGCAAAAGTTGTTTCTCCAACCATAAGCATGCACAATCTACCATTAAACATCAAAATGCACAAATTTATAACATGGTTCAAACCCTAGAACTTCATCATAACTCAAATAAATGGTAGAAATAGGTAGATCTTGTTATGAGGATTTAAAAAACGTAAAACTCATTAAAAACGGGGCAAGAACGGACTTACAATCGAGTTTGGAAGCTTGGAAAACCCTAACCATGGTTTCTTCATGTAAAATTCGGCCAAGGAAGAATATGGACAAGGAATTTTGGCCTTTATTTTGTTTCTAATTCATTTTAATTACTAAATGACCAAAATGCCCCTGACTTAAAAATATTCTATTTCACCTATTTCATGTCCATTTCTGTCCAAAAAATTAACCAATGGTATAATTACCATTTAAAGACCTCCAATTTAAAATTTCATAGCAATTAGACACCTCTAACTTCTAGAACTCAAGTTTTGTACTTTTTACAATTTAGTCTTTCTGACTAAATTGAATGCCCAAACGTCAAAATTTTCGAACGAACTTTCTTATGAAATCATTCTGTGAGATTTTAGACCATAAAAATATAATAAAAATAAAATTTTCCTCGTCAAATTTGTGGTCCCGAAACTACTATTTCGACTAGGCCCAAAATCAGGCTGTTACATTCACGGCAAAGATAAAATCGCAAAATTTTGTTGCGGGCTCGGTTCATAAGGGGATAACAAGGGATAAGGTCAAAAATAAAGAGGTGGAGAGCAATTTAATTTTGGCTAAGGTTGGGGCAAGCTCAAAGCCTAAGGAAAAAACGTTGGTTCAAGAAGGCGAAGTGGGCTTCTTTAATCAGGTGCCGGTGGGTGGTATGGTAGGAGGACTAAAAGTAACCCACAAGTTGGAGGGTCTAGACGAGTTGGGACGGAGTGATGAAGCCCATTCAGTTCTAGGCCCAAGAGAGGTTATTGCTCCTATTGCATACTGTAACATTACTTCTTCTTCTTCTTTTCTTGTTGCACATAAAATGAGTAACAAAGTGGTGAATACTATCCCTTCTTCCAAATTTAATTCTAGTTTTTCATCCAATTTTAACCCGATGTTTGAGAGGAGAATGTTTTGGATCATTCCAAACATTCGAATGTAATTTTTAAGGAGAACATTCAACAGAATCAAGGTACCAAAATAGGGGATGTTCATAAAGGTATTTTAGGCAGAAAAAAAGTGGCGGTAGAGTTGCGAACCGTTAGAGAGAATTTGGAGGAGGTCGTAAAGGTAGAAAACTTAATAAAACCATCAAAGATAGAGGGAATACGTTGAAAAATTCGTCTTCACAGGCTCTCTTATTTGACTCAGTTAATAGTTTGGTTGAACTTATTAACTCACAAATTGAGCAAGAAAATGCTCAAGAGGATCCAAAAGGTGACGGAAAGCATTTGGTTTCTAAGGATGCTTCTCGGCAGTAAGATTAGTTGTTTTTTCCTTTTTTGTCTAGGATTATTATTTATAGACTTAAATTTGTCTATTTTTTCGTGGAATTTTTGGGGATGTGTGAATGCAAAAATCCCTTGTATTTTCAAGGAGTACTATTTGGCACATAAGCTGGATATTATTAGCTTATTAGAGCCGAGGGTTAGTGGAAGAAAAGCAGATGAAATCATAACTAAGTTGGGTGATCGCGTGATTTCGTGATAGGTTTTAAATATTTATAATTAATTGTTCTTGAAACTAACTATTATCGCAATGTAAGCAAGTGTACCTATCAAACAGTAGTATAGTTTTAGCAAGACCGGATTGTCGAACCCAAAGGAACTAAAAGTACTAGTAATGACTGTCTTTTTATTATCTACCCTAAAAATAAAGAGGTTTTTATTTTAACTAACTAATTATCTAAACTAAGAATTCACAGAGAATGGGGTTGGGGAATTGCTTTTGGGAGAAATCGATTAAATTAAGACAATACCTAAGGAGAACTTCAGTCTTAATGGTGAATCCGACTTCTGAGATGGATCAATCGGCTTCCTTGGAGTAATTCCTTACTCCCCATTCTATGTCTCCCTTTTCTTCCTCCTCTAGGGTGTATTTATAGGCTTTGGAATGCTTAAGAGCCTTCAAAATTAGCCTTTTTTGAATTGGACTCAACTTGGGCTCGGCAGGGCCACGCTTGTGTGCGATTACTTCAGACCGTGCTCGAGCCTGCCAAATTGACACGATCGTGTGGTCTGCCCGTGGTGAGGAGGTCCAGGCCGTGTTGATTTTGTATTTTGGCCCATTTTTTCTATTTTTGGCCCGTTTCTCGTTCCTTTCGCTCTCCTATGCTCTCCTAAGTATAAAACATGAAATTAAAGCATTAGGAGCATCGTATTCACCAATTCTAATGGGAAACCATCCATAAAATGCATTAAATATGGGGTAAAAATATGTATAAATTACAGCTTATCAAATACCCCCACACTTAAGCATTTTCTTGTCCTCAAGCAAAATTCTCAACTCATAATCAAAATAAATTCTTCTCAACTTATAATTTCTATCGATAATATCTCAAAATAATCCACAGGTAATCATACATTGAGAATTCAACTAAAAGAACATAAAAGTTTCAAACATTCCAAGTTGAGTATTTTATCATGCAAACATAGGTGTCTTCCCTCATCTAAGTAATTGTCTTTAATTCAAAATATCACAGAGTTTCACATCCTCACTAAAGATTCACTCAAATCACTCGAGGTGTTTAAGGACAATAAATGAAGCACTCAATAGTCAATAATGAAAAGTCATTACCATAGGCTTGCATGAAAATCAAATCTCCACCACTATAATTTAAGATAATACATCAATCAAAAGGTCTTTAAAGGGTTGTAATGAGGCTTCGTTAGGGGGTGTGGTCACAAGCTGAAAGAAAGGGTTAGAATCAAGATTAAGTTGAAAAATTACCTAACTAGAAAAATAGATAGTCATCAATTACGTACAACAGAGCTTTTCTCAGAATATAGAATTTGACTTCTTTAGCTTAGAAGATTATTACCATTAAGATGTATACATTTTTTTAACAAGTTAAATACAAAGTAGAATAAAACTTAGCTAAGCAACTATTTCAATTCCAATCTCGACAAAAAAATGGGAATCAAATTAATTTAGGGGATTTCAACAATAATGGGTTAAGGGTTAATATTAAGGGTAATACAAGAAATGGGTTGTTAGGCTCAATGGGGTTTACTAGGGGTTAATCGTGGAGGTAAGCTTTTCATGGCATGAGTGGGTTAATCCTAAGTGCCTTAATCATTTTGACATATCAAATCAAATGGTGTGGTCTCGACATGCATAATCAAGCAAGTTCTAGAATAACAGTTCAATTCTGACGCACTCAAAGCAATAATAAAACTGAGCATTAAAGAATTAATAGATGCTCAAAAGGCTCAAGAATCTCACAAAAATTATGGATTTTTGATGTTTAAAACTTGTGAATCCTAGCTCAAAGTAATACCTAAACTTTGGGGAAACAACCTAAAATTTTAAATTCTTAAAAATCAACTTATCATGCTTGATTCTCTAACGTCTTGAGGTCTAAACAATCAATGCATAAATGCCTATGTTTTAATTCAAGATATATCAATCAACGTCATAAATCAATCAAAATTTATCCTAAATACGATATGAGAGCTTTTTAAGAGAACAAGGCAGTCATTTAAGGATTTTTCTGATAATGAAATAAATACCCCCACACTTAAGATGCACATTGCTCTCAATCTACAAAGATAGATATTAGAAAATAAAAATAAGATAGTGAGAGAAGTGAAACTTCTTGTATGACGAATTCCTCTAACTGGAGTTTTGGAGAGTAATCGGTGCGAGAGTGGAGGAGGATACTCCGGCAGTGGTAGAGGTTCATTAGTCCATAAGTCCAACGCCAAAAGAATATTATATCTAGTGGTAGCTATGGTCGAGGATGATCAGGACATGGCAGTCGTGGAGAACCTTTCTCGGTGGAGTTTTTAGTTCCTATACGATGATGAGCTTAAGAGCTCTATATAACTGTGATAAAATCAGGAACTTTTTAGGGGATATTAGGAAGAATAATTACTCATAAAGAAATAACCGAAATTGATAATTAAAAATAAAATTTTAAAATCTAATAAAAATAAAAAGTAGTTTTAATAAAAATTAAAAACATAAAATAATAAATAAATGTTTTTAAACATCATCATCGCTGGATGGTTCGTGAGGTGGGACTGGCGATGAGATGTGGAGGTGCTGACAAATCTGCTGTAGAGTAGCATCAATGTTGTCAAATCATTGAAAACATTGCTTCTCGAATCGAGTGAGGCACTCAGAGATGTCAGTATATGAAGCCGCAGCATGAACTGGATGAGAGGGTGGTGGTGGCTGAGTCGGTGGGTCCTCGTGCTGTGGAGGGACATCATCAGAAATGTCCTCGTAGGCCTCCTCCTCGGTTGATTGGGCGAGACGATAATGAGAAAGGTAGGTTCCTTGGCGCTTTTTGATCATCCTCATGCTAAGCATGCTCGAGATGCCTTGTGGAGACATCTGGCCAATGAGGGCTAAGGATGATTCTCGGGTTGCGGTGCTAAGGAGCCCGAAGTGTCGAGCCAACGAGTAACATAGGGGCCAATGGAGATGACCCCTTTCTT
Organism: Gossypium hirsutum; assembly: GCF_007990345.1. Classification (NCBI taxonomy): domain Eukaryota; kingdom Viridiplantae; phylum Streptophyta; class Magnoliopsida; order Malvales; family Malvaceae; genus Gossypium; species Gossypium hirsutum. The sequence goes on from NC_053433.1 coordinate 68,723,729, forward strand.
ATGCCGCTCCGTCTAGTGCTGAATCGCGATGGTGATGAAATAGGCAAGGTTAATGACGTGCCCGTGTGACATACATCATAAAAAGTAGGCGTCATGAGTGTTGACGATGTCAGTGCTCTCTCGCCGTCCTGTAATCGTGTAGCCAAAATGGCATGCAGGTACCTCAGAGAGGGAGGGAGAGCCGATGCGTTGGAGCGGCTAGGATTGTAGGTGGCCCCACCTGGTATTAGTGCGTCACAGCACCGTGAAGGAGAACGATGGATGTGGCGGTTGAGAGCATGTAAGTCATTCTCCTACTTGAATTCCTCCGTATATAAACCAGTGCCGTATCGAATTCTGGGATGCTGAGCTGGCAGACTAACCCACCTAGTCGAAACTGGACCATGCCGGGATCATCATAGTTTGTCATTATGGTCTGAAGGTGGAATGTTGAGCATAGTTCCATCGTGATCTCGAGGTATGTTGGCTCGATGATCCGAAAGAACAACTTCCAAAGGTCGGTGGTTAGGAGGGCCTGAATCGCTTTAGCTAACTGAACTTGTTCTACTGCGGCCCAGTCGATGCAGCGGCCCACAATTAAAGGTTGGGCCTGGAGTATTTGGAATAGCTCTTCTTGAGGCCCAATGGGGAACCTCAGGAAAGGGTGACGAATTTCCGCGGTAGGACCCGAGGAAGATGACGCTCCCTTCCTTTTCTTTGAAGCAGGGACAGCGGCCTTTTTACCACGTGAAGACGACATTCTGAACCTGCAATCAAAACCATTACTTTGTTTTGATGAGTGGACAAGGAAGAATGTATCTGAATTCAAAAAGTCATAGATTATGACTAATACTTCAGCCACAACTATCATCACTTAACATTCTAATCAAACTAATCCATTTTATAGCATACTTTTGTGGTATTGCATGATAATAGCAAGAATGAAAATAAAAGATATATAAAAAAATTGGCAAATAATCAAGAAGCATTTGAAAAGTATGAGGATTGAGTTAGAATATTTGAAAAAGGCATGAGTATTCCACCTATCCTAACCATGAATATTTTACTTTTAACTAATCAAATGGAGTAAAGAAATCTTGTAATGAAATAAAAAAAACTTGAACATGAAAAAAAAATGAAAATTATTCTAGATTATGACATTTAAAAGTATGAAAATAACATAAAAAATTACATATTATTATGATAAAAAGCCTTAGAAATCATTAAAATAGACAAGAAAGCAGTAAACAAACGCTAGGAAAGGAGGATTGAGCGTCAAAAATGGAGTTGGGGGCGGTGCACGGGCGTGGTGGGGAGGCTGTGTGGAATTGCAGCGGCTAGGTAAGGGTTTTTTGAGTGGGGGAGACAATGAATAGTGCAGGGTATTTATAGATTTTGGGGCACACGGCCATGTAACACGCCCGTGTGATTCGTGAATTTTGAATTTAGGCGCGTCTGACATTTAGTACGTGCCCGTGTTCCTTGGGCGTGTGGGTGCACACGGCCACGTAGAACAATCGTGTCTGGTGTTGTTCCCTTCTCCCACGCCCGTGTATGAAGACCCACACCCGTGTCATTCTAATAGGTTCAACCACGGGTGCTAGACAGGGGTGTGTCACACACCCGTACTGTTTTAATAGGTTCGTCCATAGTTCTTCCACACGGGCGTGTCGCACGCCCGTGTTGTTTTGGTAGGCTCGACCATGGCCATGTCGCATAGCCGTGGTATTTTATCGTCGCCCTTGTTTGGGGAAATCTTTGCCCTGTTTTCACACGGCCTTAAGTGTGACAGCCCTAAATTGACCCTAGTCGAAAAGCGGTTTCGGGACCGCTAAACCGAATCACCGAAGTATTTGAATATGATATTTATTGTCTAAAATGTGTGAATATGAATGTGTGAAAATTTTAAGCTTCGATTTAGTCGATTGCATGTGAATTTAGCTAATAGGACCTATGTGTGACACTTTTAAAATGTGACAGGTTAATCTATAAGGATCAATTAATGCATGTTATAAAAATGATGGGTTTGCATGTCAAATTTCCAATTATAATGAGTAGTGGCCGGCCATAGATGGGTCATTGATGATAATATGAATTTTCTATTAGCATTATTAGTTTAGAACATAAAATAGTGAATTAAGAATGATAAAACATGAGGTGAATGGGAGGAGAAACCAAAGTTGTCTCACCCTTACTCCCCCATTGCCGTGACTAGAGAAAGAGGAGGAAGAAAAATCTTTAGGGAAGAAATTCGGCCAAGGTGGATAGCAAGAGGAAGGTAAGTTCAATGCCATTCTTGAAAAAAAAAAACTTATGCACCATTTGGATGATTAGTTAAATTCTACCTATTTTATGGTTTGAAGATAGGTTTTGTATGAGTTAAGTTTCGGCTAAGGTGGATTTGTGTTGATGTCATTAGCATGCTAAGTGTGAAGCTTTGAAATGATACATGTGATGGTGGATTGATAATTCTTGGATTTTCTTTTTAGCATTTGTGAGTTAGTCATTAAGTCCTTTGCTTAACCCATGGCAAAATTTGAAACGGTGTGGTAGCTAGAGCATTCGGCCATGGTAGAAAATGGAAGAGATATATGGTTGTTGTTTCGTGTTAAATTTAGATGAACGATGGTAGATGAGTGTTTGAACTATACAAATAATCATATGTGAGCATTGGGTGCTAAGGGTAAAGAATCGGCTACCTTATTATGTGCCAAGACCGAATGTGAATTTGGTTATGTTTGAGTAATTTATGTGCTTAAAATTGATGTAGTATAAATTATCATGTCCTTGCCGAATATATATTTGATCAAAGAGGAGTTTGTTATTGAATATTGGTTCGGCTACTAAGCTAGGAAATAATTGTTGGAAACATGGTATCTAAGCACTTATGTAGATATATATATATGGCACTTTAAGTAAAATTGTTCATTTGATAAAGTTGGCAAATAGTTCAAGTAAGGATTACTCTATTTGATAATGTACATGAATTGAGGGTTGATGTTTAAGTGAGGTAAGTATAGGTATATTCGGCTTGTAGTTTTATAAATGTGATATGAGTGTTTTGTTTTGTAAATGAGTAGTATGTTAAGAATGGTTCTAAAATATATATGGATGCCATGTGATTGTGTTTGATTGGGAAGCAAATTGTTTGATTTAGCTCAAGATCTTAGAGGATCAAAGTTGGATAAGGGAAAGGAAAAAGTGATCGAATAGCCGTTGAAGTTGCTCGACAACATCCGAGGTAAGTTTTCGAGTAATGGAACTTAGATTATGATTCGATTAGATCATGTTATATAGCGAATCAAAACCATGCTCTTTGTATGTGGCTACTGAGCCGAAAATGGTAATGGTAGATAAGTGCCTTGTGTCTGAGTCCTAGTAATGGAAACGAAATAAAAATGTGTTATGATTTGTGGACATATGCGCATGATTATTCGGATGAGAACCGGACTAAGATCTGAAGGCATTCGTGCGAGTTGCTATATCCGGGCTAAGACCCAAAGGCATTTGTACGAGTTGCTATATCCGGGCTAAGACCCGAAGGCATTTGTGCGAGTTGTTATATCCGGCTAAATCCTGAAGATACTCGGGTTTGGAAGTGAGCGATCTTGCTGTAATAATTTCAATTAATACGCTCATAAAATTCCAAACGATAAGGTATGTTTCGTATATGCATCGGAAAGCTCGATTCGTTTTAAATAATATTCGTTCAATTGATTAACGAATTTTCGGCCTTTAGTTAGGTTTGATACCTTGTGTATGAATATATTGATTGAAGCGTGAAGTAAGTATAATTATGAGAATGTGCATTTATGAAGTTATTCATTTAGCCATATGAATGTTATACCTTAGCCGAATTAATTTCATTATTCAAAACTTACTAAGCATTAAATGCTTATTCCATTTCTTTGATTCTCTGTTTCATAGATTTTGGTTCGTCAGTTATCGGTCTCGGGATTGTCGAAGTCGAAGTCATCTACACTATCAAAGCTCTTTTGGTACTCTTTTAGTTGAACTCTGAAAATGGCATGTATAGGACTGCCCTTTTGTTGTTGGTCATGTACCTTTTGGTATTGTATAAATTTGGATAGCCATGCGAAAATGGCTTATATATCTTGAGCATAGCATTATAATCATTTTGTATATTGTTCATTGAGTGGTATGGAAATGCTTGGTAACGATTAGCCATTGGAATGGTTAATCACGATCATTTTAGTGCTATGTACGACAAATGGCTAGTTGATCCATGGAAAATCATGAAATAGGTATAGTCTACCTTAAAAACAGATGCTGACAGCAGCAGTGATGTGAATTTGAAAAATCACTAAAAATAGTAGAAATGGAATTAAATATTAAATAAATTATGTAATCGAACCTTGATGAGTATATTTTCATATGGAAGAAACGAAACGATTATATGAGCCGTATTTTAAGGGATGTTTAAGTTTTCGTGAAACAGGGCCAGAACGATTTTTGGATCCCATGTTCTGAATTTGGAAATTCACTATAAATTAACCAGAGATAATTAAAAGTCATGCATTATATGTACAAATTCCTCTTCGAGTCTAGTTTAATTAGAAACAAACGGCATAAGTATTGAAGCCCTATACAGGGAGATATCTAAGCCGTGATGCATGAAGGTCAGAGTAGTCGAACCCTGTAACAGGGGTGACTTTAACTAATAAACTGTACTAATTGGCCTTACCAAAAATTCTAGAAAAAAATTTGTAGACGGATATATGAGTCTAGTTTTAGGAAAAATTTACGGAATTAGTTTTAGAGTTTTGGAACTCGAGATATGATTTTTAAAGTGACGGTGATGCAGTTAACCAGCTTGTCTAAAAATTTTAAAATGAACTATGTATAAATAAGTGAATTAAGTCCGTTAACACCTCGTGTTCGACTCCGGCAACGGTCTCGGGTATGGGGTGTTACAATTTTATTGGTATCAGAGCTACAGTTTAGTCGATTCTAGGACTACCGTAATACGTTTGGGTCTAGCTATACATGCCATTTTTTGTTTATTTGATAGTATGGTGATTTCTGACAGTTAAAAATGTGTTTACTTATAGAAATGGATCCCGATCCCAACCGAACGGTAGCTGATGATCTTGAGAGTGTAGCGCCTGCTCCCGCACAAGGGACAGCGCCAACGGACTCTCAACCTATTGCTAGTAATCAGAATGATGAAGCTAGACAAGCTTTTTATAGCGTGATGAATGATTGTTTCAACCAATACATTCGAACTAATACGGCTGTTCCACAACCTCCATTCCCGACTAATACAACCCCCGCACCTACAATACCTCCGGTAACTGACCAAATAAGGTCAAATAAGCCCCAGTTGACAGAATCTGAAAACACGGGGCTACTGAATTTAAAGCTACGAACAGTGATGATGCCGAGCAAGCTGAATTTTGGTTGGACAACACTATTCGGGTACTCGATGAACTATCTTGCACACCCGATGAATGCCTAAAGTGTACTATCTCCTTGCTACGTGATTCTGCCTACTATTGGTGGAATACGTTGATTTCTGTTGCGCCCAGAGAGTAAGTAACTTGGGAGTTTTTCCAAACCGAGTTTCAGAAAAAGTATATCAGTCAGAGATTCATTGATCAAAAACGGAAGGAATTTCTTGAACTTAAACAAGGTTCCATGTCGGTTACTGATTATGAACGAAAGTTTGTAAGGCTTAGCCGGTACGCTCGAGAATGCATTTCTTCAGAAGCTGTGATGTGTAAACGTTTCGAGGATGGACTGAACGATGATATAAAGCTGTATGTTGGCATTTTAGAAATCCGAGAATTTATGGTAATTGTCGAGCGAGCTTGCAAAGCCGAGGAGCTCAGTAAGGAGAAAAGAAAAGCTGATATGGGAGCAAAGGAGTTTCGTAAGAGATCTTCGGGAAAGCCTTTTCAACAGTCATCAAAGAAATTTAGAGATGATTTAGGCCGATCTAGAGACACTTCGGGCTTTTCTAGATGAGATCGTGATCGACCCCCTGTGAGTGCACGAGTCACTTCGGTCGCCAGTGTTAGAAATGATCGTCGAGACAGAACAGAGTGCCAGTATTGTGGTAAATGGCATTCAGGGAGTTGTAGATTCCATGACTACTCCTGTTACAAGTGCGGATCAGCTGACCACTTTATTAAAGATTGCCCGAGATTGTCTGAACAGAATGTAAATCAGAGTGGGAAACCGGGTGCTACTACTGCTCGGGGTAGACCATCTAGAAATACGGGCAATGCTAGTGGCGGTCAGAGAGGATCTAGAGATGCTACAATCAGATCTGAGGCTCGTGCTCCTGCTAGAGCTTATGCTATACGCGCACGCGAGGATGCTTCCTCGCCAGATGTTATTACCGGTACTTTCACTCTCTTTGATACTAATGTGATTGCACTAATTGACCCTGGTTCTACTCATTCTTATGTATGTGAGACTTTAGCATCCAGTAAGACTTTACCTGTTGAGTCTACTGAGTTCGTTATTAGAGTGTCGAATTCTTTGGGTCATTGTGTGCTTGTTGATAAGGTGTGTAAGAAATGTCCCCTAGTAATTCGAGGTTCCTGTTTTCTGGCGGACTTGATGCCTTTACCGTTTGATGAATTTGATGCTATTCTCGATTTGGATTGGTTGACCGTGCATGATGCGGTTGTGAATTGCAAAAGCAAGACTATTGATTTGAGGTGTGCAAATAATGAGATAATCCGAGTTGAGTCTACTGTCTTGAATGGATTGCCAACAATAATATCCTCGATGTTAGCTCAAAAATATGTGAGAAAGGGGTGTGAAGCGTATCTTGCATACGTACTTGATAATAAAGAGCCAGAAAAGAAACTTGAATCGGTACCGGTGGTTTGTGAATATCCGGATATTTTTCCCGAAGAATTACCGGGTTTACCACCTGTTCGGGAGGTAGAGTTTGGTATTGAGCTTGTACCTGGGACTACACCGATTTCGATAGCTCCGTATCGTATGGCACCAACAGAATTGAAGGAATTGAAAGCTCAGTTGCAAGAGTTGATGGATAGAGGTTTCGCTCGACCAAGTTTTTCACCTTGGGGTGCACCAGTATTGTTTGTGAAAAAGAAGGACAGAACCATGAGGTTGTGCATCGACTATCGTCAGCTGAATAAGGTGACAATAAAGAATAAATATCCGATACCGCGTATTGACGATTTGTTTGATCAACTAAAGGGAGCCTCAGTGTTTTCAAAGATAGATTTGAGATCGGGTTATTATCAGTTGCGAATTCGAGATTCGGATATACCCAAAACTGCTTTCAGAACGAGATACGGTCACTACGAATTCTTAGTGATGCCGTTTGGGCTCACTAATGCCTCTGCGGTATTTATGGATTTGATGAATCGGATCTTCAGACCGTATTTGGATCGGTTTGTAGTTGTGTTTATCGATGATATTTTGGTCTATTCGAGAAATGAAACCGATCATGCTGAACACCTGGGATTAGTGTTGCAAATTTTATGGGATAAGCAGTTATATGCTAAGTTCAATAAGTGCGAGTTCTGGTTAAGAGAGGTTAGCTTCTTGGGTCATGTGGTATCTGTATCGGGTATTCGAGTTGATCCGAGCAAAATTTCAGCCATACTTAACTGGAAGCCTCCGAGAAATATTACTGAGGTTCGAAGCTTTTTGGGACTAGCCGGTTACTACAGACGGTTTGTAAAGGGTTTCTCGATGATAGCCACACCAATGACGAAGCTACTTCAGAAAGATGTTAAGTTCAAGTGGTCAGAAAAATGTCAGAAAAGTTTCGATCAACTAAAAACTTACTCGACTGAAGCTCTAGTGCTAGTGCAACCTGAATCAGGCAAAGAGTTTGTCATCTACAGTGATGCATCCTTACTTGGGTTGGGTTGTGTATTGATGCAAGAAGGTCGAGTTGTGGCCTATGCGTCGAGACAATTGAAGCCACATGAGAAAAATTATCCGACCCATGATCTCGAACTAGCTGCCATCGTATTCGCTTTGAAAATATGGCGACATTACTTATTTGGTGAGAAGTGCCATGTATATTCGGATCACAAAAGTCTCAAATATTTGATGACTCAAAGAGACTTGAATCTGCGACAAAGACGTTGGCTCGAGTTGTTAAAAGATTATGAGCTTGTCATTGACTATCACCCGGGAAAGGCTAATGTGGTTGCGGATGCTTTAAGTCATAAATCACTATTTACTTTACGAGCGATGAATGTACACTTGTCTGTTCTATCCGACAATGTGTTAGTAGCAGAATTAAAGGCCAAACCATTGTTGATTCATCAAATTCGTGAAGCTCAGAAAGTCGATGATAAATTGGTTGCAAAACGGGCAGAATGTGTTTCGAACATGGAATCAGAGTATTGACGATGACGATTGTTTGAGGTTTAGAAGTCGTTTGTGTGTTCCAAGAAATTCAGAACTTATTTCGATGATTCTGAACGAAGCTCGTTGTAGCCGAATGTCAATTCACCCGGGGAGTACGAAAATGTACAACGATCTGAGACGTCAGTTTTGGTGGCATGGTATGAAACGAGACATTTCCGATTTTGTTTCGAAGTGTTTAATATGTCAACAAGTGAAAGTGGAACATCAAGTGCCTACAGGTTTACTTCAGGCAATCATGATACCTGAATGGAAGCGGGATCGAGTCACGATGGATTTTATATCTGGGTTGCCATTGTCGGCAACTAAGAAATATGTGATTTGGGTTGTTGTTGATAGACTAACTAAGTCAGCTCATTTTATTCCCGTACGTACGGATTATTCATTGGATAAATTAGCTGAATTGTATGTTTCTCAGATTGTAAGATTACACGGGGTACCTATTTCTATTGTGTCGGATAGAGATCTGAGATTCACCTCGTGATTTTGGAAGAAATTGCTAGAAGCTTTGGGTACCAAGTTGCATTTTAGCACTGCTTTTCATCCCCAGACCGATGGTCAATCCGAGCGGATAATTCAGATACTTGAGGATATGTTGAGATGTTGCATCCTCGAGTTTAGTGGTTCATGGGAGCGGTATTTACCTTTGATTGAATTCACTTACAACAATAGTTTTCAATCAAGTATTAAGATGGCACCTTACGAGGCTTTGTACGGTCGTAAATGCCGTACGCCATTGTTTTGGACCGAGCTCGGTGAAAGTAAAATTTTTGGAGTGAATTTGATTAAAGATGCTGAACAGAAAGTAAAAATAATTCGTGAAAGTCTGAAGGCAGCATCAGATCGTCAGAAGTCGTACGCGGATTTAAAACGAAGAGATATGGAGTATCAGGTGGGAGACAAAGTGTTTCTTAAAGTTTCACCTTGGAAAAAGATACTCAGATTTGGCCGTAAGGCGTATGAAATATCCGAACGAGTTGGTCCAGTGGCATATAGATTGATTTTACCCCCTGATCTCGAAAAGATTCACAATGTTTTTCATGTTTCAATGCTTCGACGTTACAGATCCGATCCTTCGCACGTAATAAACCCCTCCGAGGTTGAGATTTAAGCCGATATGAGTTATGAAGAAGAACCGATTCGTATCCTAGCTCGTGAAGTGAAAGAGTTGAGAAACAAAAGGGTTCCGTTAGTAAAGGTGTTATGGCTCAAACACGGGATCGAAGAAGCTACTTGGGAAACCGAGAACTCCATGAAAGAACGATACCCAAACCTATTTACCGGTAAGATTTTCGGGGACGAAAATTTCTTAACTGGGGGAGAGTTGTGACAGCCCTAAATTGACCCTAGTCGGAAAGCGGTTTCGGGACCGCTAAACGAATCACCGAAGTATTTGAATATGATATTTATTGTCTAAAATGTGTGAATATGAATGTGTGAAAGTTTTAAGCTTCGATTTAGTCGATTGCATGTGAATTCAGCTAATAAGACTTATGTGTGACACTTTTAAAATGTGACAGGTTAATCTATAAGGATCAATTAATGCATGTTATAAGAATGATGGGTTTGCATGTCAAATTTCCAATTATAATGAGTAGTGGCCGGCCATGGATGGGTCATTGATGATAATATGAATTTTCTATTAGCATTATTAGTTTAGAAAATAAAATAGTGAATTAAGAATGATAAATCATGAGGTGAGTGGGAGGAGAAACCAAAGTTGTCTCACCCTTACTCCCCCATTGCTGTGACTAGAGAAAGAGGAGGAAGAAAAATCTTTAGGGAAGAAATTCGGCCAAGGTGGATAGCAAGAAGAAGGTAAGTTCAATGCCATTCTTGAAAAAAAAAACTTATGCACCATTTGGATGATTAGTTAAATTCTACCTATTTTATGGTTTGAAGATAGGTTTTGTATGAGTTAAGTTTCGGCTAAGGTGGATTTGTGTTGATGTCATTAGCATGCTAAGTGTGAAGCTTTGAAATGATACATGTGATGGTGGATTGATGATTCTTGGATTTTCTTTTTAGCATTTGTGAGTTAGTCATTAAGTCCTTTGCTTAACCCATGGCAAAATTTGAAACGGTGTGGTAGCTAGAGCATTCGGCCATGGTAGAAAATGGAAGAGATATATGGTTGTTGTTTTGTGTTAAATTTAGATGAACGATGGTAGATGAGTGTTTGAACTATACAAATAATCATATGTGAGCATTGGGTGCTAAGGGTAAAGAATCGGCTACCTTATTATGTGCCAAGACCGAATGTGAATTTGGTTATGTTGGAGTAATTTATGTGCTTAAAATTGATGTAGTATAAATTATCATGTCCTTGCCGAATATATATTTGATCAAAGAGGAGTTTGTTATTGAATATTGGTTCGGCTACTAAGCTAGGAAATAATTGTTGTAAACATGGTATCTAAGCACTTATGTAGATATATATATATGGCACTTCAAGTAAAATTGTTCATTTGATAAAGTTGGCAAATAGTTCAAGTAAGGATTACTCTATTTGAGAATGTACATGAATTGAGGGTTGATGTTTAAGTGAGGTAAGTATAGGTATATTCGGCTTGTAGTTTTATAAATGTGATATGAGTGTTTTGTTTTGTAAATGAGTAGTATGTTAAGAATGGTTCTAAAATATATATGGATGCCATGTGATTGTGTTTGATTGGGAAGCAAATTGTTTGATTTAGCTCAAGAGCTTAGAGGATCAAAGTTGGATAAGGGAAAGGAAAAAGTGATCGAATAGCCGTTGAAGTCGCTCGACAACATCCGAGGTAAGTTTTCGAGTAATGGAACTTAGATTATGATTCGATTAGATCATGTTATATAGCGAATCAAAACCATGCTCTTTGTATGTGGCTATTGAGCCGAAAATGGTAATGGTAGATAAGTGCCTTGTGTCTGAGTCCTAGTAATGGAAACGAAATAAAAATGTGTTATGATTTGTGGACATATGCGCATGATTATTCAGATGATAACCAGACTAAGATCCGAAGGCATTCGTGCGAGTTGCTATATCCGGGCTATGTCCCGAAGGCATTTATGCTAGTGATTATATCCGGGCTAAGACCCGAAGGCATTTGTGCGAGTTGCTATATCCAGGCTAAGACCCGAAGGCATTTGTGCGAGTTGTTATATCCGGCTAAATCCTGAAGATACTTGGGTTTGGAAGTGAGCAATCTTGCTGTAATAATTTCAATTAATACGCTCATAAAATTCCAAACGATAAGGTATGTTTCGTATATGCATCGGAAAGCTCGATTCGTTTTAAATAATATTCGTTCAATTGATTAACGAATTTTCGGCCTTTAGTTAGGTTTGATACCTTGTGTATGAATATATTGATTGAAGCGTGAAGTAAGTATAATTATGAGAACGTGCATTTATGAAGTTATTCATTTAGCCATATGAATGTTATACCTTAGCCGAATTAATTTCATTATTCAAAACTTACTAAGCATTAAATGCTTATTCCGTTTCTTTGATTCTCTGTTTCATAGATTTTGGTTCGTCAGCTATCGGACTTGGGATTGTCGAAGTCGAAGTCGTCCACACTATCAAAGCCCTTTTGGTACTCTTTTAGTTGAACTCTGAAAATGGCATGTATAGGACTGCCCTTTTTTTTTGGTCATGTACCTTTTGGTATTGTATAAATTTGGATAGCCATGCGAAAATGGCTTATATATCTTGAGCATAGCATTATAATCATTTTGTATATTGTTCATTGAGTGGTATGGAAATGCTTGGTAATGATTAGCCATTGGAATGGTTAATCACGATCATTTTAGTGCTATGTACGACAAATGGCTAGTTGATCCATGGAAAATCATGAAATAGGTATAGTCTACCTTAAAAACAGATGCTGACAGCAGCAGTGATGTGAATTTGAAAAATCACTAAAAATAGTTGGAATGGTATTAAATAGCGAATAAATTACGTAATTGAACCTTGATGAGTCTATATTCATATGAAAGAAACAAAACGATCATATGAGTCGTATTTTAAGGGATGTTTAAGTTTTTGTGAAACAGGACCAGAGCGATTTCTTTATCCCCTGTTCTGACTTTGGAAATTCGTTATAAATTAACTAGAGATAATTAGAAGTCATGCATTATATGTACAAATTCCTCTTCGAGTCTAGCTTCATTAGAAACAAACGGCATAAGTATTGAAGCCCTGTACAGGGAGATATCTAAGACGTAATGCATGAAGTTTAGAGTAGTCAAACCCTGTAATAGGGGAGAATTTAACTAATAAACTATACTAATTGGCCTGACCAAAAATTCTAGAAAAAAATTTGTAGACAGATATATGAGTCTAGTTTTAGGGAAAATTTATGGAATCAGTTTTCGAGTTTTGGAACTCGAGATATGATTTTTAAAGTGACGGTGATGCAGTTAACCAGCTTGTCTGGAAATTTTAAAATGAATTGTGTATAAATAAGTGAATTAAGTCCGTTAACACCTCGTGTTCGACTCCGGCAACGGTCTCAGGTACGGGGTGTTACATTAAGCACGCCCGTGTGCTTGGTCGTGTCTCTGTGGAAAACCTGTATTCAAGAGCTTCGTTAGTAAGTTAGGTGTTGAAGACTAAATTTTAAAGAAGTTAATACAATTAGTGCTCGGGTTGCCTTCCGAAAAGTGCCTATTTATAGTCTAAGCTTGACTTACCTCTCCGTTGAATGATCATAGTGGTTTGAGGAGTTTATACTCCTCATTCCTGCTATCAATCTCATCAAAATAAAGTTTTAAACAGGTGTTGTTTACCTTAAAAGTGCCGAACTTGGGATGACTCACCTTGACCGTACTGAATGGGAAAATGCTAAGTACCGTAAGAGGGATTTCTTCATTCGGTGTGGTAGCGACAATGTGGGGATCTGCGGCATCTAAAAAGATTCTATCTCCAACCTTAAGTTGATTTGGAAAGGTATTGAGCTCATTTTATTGTAGATTCAGTTTGTCAGGTGTTCTCGGTTTATGTGTCCGCCATTCATCTAGCTCCTCAATTTGTAGCCTCCGATCTTCATGAATAGGTCCTCTACTATTGCTTGAGAATGGCTCATGTACTTCCTTCAGACTCATTTCCTGCAAAGAAAGTTGCACCATATTGTCAGTTTTAGTAGAATGGTTTAGACGATCACATTCAATTTCCAATGTGTTGCTGAAATTGCGAGCTTGAAGGGTGATTGTTTCATCTCCCACACGGAGTGTGAGTTCACCTGTGCCAACATCAATAATTGTTTTAGCAGTTGCTAAAAAGGGCCTTCCTAGAATTAAAGGAGTGTTGCTATTCTCTTCTATGTCTAGAACAATGAAGTCAACGGGAAATATAAATTTATCGATTTTAACTAGCACATCTTCAATAATACCCCTAGGGAATCTTATATTTTTATCTGCTAATTGAATGCTCATCCTAGTCTATTTGGGTTTCCCGAAACCTAGTTGCTTAAACATTTTGTAAGGCATGACATTGATAATAGCCCCTAAATCAGCTAATGCATTATTAACATCTAAACTATTAATTAAGCAAGGAATCGTAAAACTCCCTGGATATTTTAATTTGTTCGGTAGTTTATTTTGCAGAATAGCTGAGCACACTGCGTTTAGCTCCACATGCGATGCCTCGTCCAACTTCCACTTATTTGCTAAAAGCTTCTTTAAAAATTTCATTGCGTTTGGCATATGCGATAGAGCTTCAATAAACGGTAAGTTAATGTGTAATTTTTTTAAGATTTTAAGGAATTTACCAAATTGTTCATCTGAGCGGTCTTTCCTTGTCGCGTTGGGGTATGACACACAGGTTTATATTCGACATTCACTGATTTGTTTTTATTATGACCTACCTCACCTTGACCTTTACTTACCACAGTTTCTTGCCTCGGTCCTAGTTCAGGCTTAACGACTCCTTCGTCATCTTGAATATTAATTGCATTGAGTTGTTTCCTTGGGTTGGGTTCAGTATTACTTGGCAAGCTACCTTGTGGTCGTTCAGAGGTTAGTTTGGAAAGTTGGCCTATCTGAGTTTCAAGCCCTTGGATCGAAGCTTGTTGATTTTTAAGTGCTGTCTCGGTGTTCTAAAAATGGGTTTCTAACACTAATATAAACTTTGGGAGCATCTCTTCAAGGTTCGACTTCTTTTTCTGTTGATAGGGTGCTTGTTGAAAACCCGAAGGATGTTGTGGTCTTTGATTTTCTTGACCGCCCCAACAAGAAATTGGGGTGGTTCCTCCAACCTGCATTGTAAGTGTTACTATATGGGTTATTTTGGGATCGAAAGTTATTGTTACCCATATATTGGACTTGTTCCTCCTCGATGCTAGGGTTTAAGGGTTGATACTCTGTGCATGCTCCTCCTCCATTCGTCTTTCACCTCATTGCTAGATGTACCTGAGTAGAACCAAGTAAACCATCAATCTTTTTATTTAGAAGTTCTACCTGATTTGGCAGCATAGTAACCGAATCGATGTTATAAACGCCTACTGTTTTAGTTGGCTTAGTCCTCATGAATTGCCACTGATAGTTATTCAATGACATCTCCTCTATAAACTCATAGGCATCTTCAGGTGTTTTCTTATTGATGGTTCTGCCAACAGCTGAGTCAATCATTTGTCGAGTCGAAGGATTCAGGCCATTATGGAACATTTGAACCTGTAGCCAAAGCGGTAACCCATGGTGAGGGCACCTTCTCAGTAAGTCTTTGTATCTCTCCCATGCGTCGTAAAGAGTTTCTAAGTCCATCTGCACAAACGAAGAGATATCGTTACGTAATTTAGCCGTTTTAGTCGGCAGAAAATATTTTAATAGACATTTTTCGGTCATTTGTTCCCAAGTAGTCGTTGACCCTCGTGGTAATGAGTTCAACCACTGTTTAGCTTTGTTTCTCAATGAAAAAGGGAATAACCAAAGACGAATGGCAGCATCAGAAACACCATTAATTTAAATGTATTGCATAGTTCCAAGAAGTTTGCTAAGTGAGTGTTGGGATCCTTATCCTGCAAACCATCAAACTGAACAAATTGTTGTGTTATTTGAATAGTGTTAGGTTTTAGTTCAAAAGTATTTACAGCTACAGTAGGTCTAACTATGCTCGATTCAGTTCCTCTTAAAGAAGGTTTAGCATAATCATACATAGTGCGTAGAGTAGGATTTTGATTAACCGCAATTGTAGGAGGTAGCTGATTGTCTTGGTTTTCAGCCATCTCTTCGGTTGGGGGTTGAGTATCGTCCTCTTGCTCGTTCTCTGTGTATCATAAGCTTCACCTTATTTCTCTTTGATGTCTGCGAATTGTGCGATCGATTTCTTCGTCAAAAAGTAGTGGTCCTGACGGGTTTCTTCTAGTCATAAACTATAAAAACCTGCCAAGAGAAAGAAAAAAAAGTAAATTAATAAATAATAATAATAAATTTAATTTAATTTAATTTCAAGAAATATAAATGGTTAAAGTAATAAAAATTGAGCGTTCCTAATATCTTAGTTCCCCGACAACGGCGCCAAAAACTTGATCGCATGATTTCGTGATAGGTTTTAAATATTTATAATTAATCATTCTTGAAACTAACTATTATTGCGATGTAGGCAAGTGTACCTATCGAACAGTAGTATAGTTTTAGCAAGACCAAATTGTCGAACCCAAAGGAACTAAAAGTACTAGTAATGACTGTCTTTTTATTATCTAGCCTAAGAATAAAGAGGTTTTTGTTTTAACTAACTAAATATCTAAACTAAGAATTCACAGAGAATGGGGTTGGGGAATTGCTTTTGGGAAAATCGATTGAATTAAGACAATACCTAAGGAAAAATCCACCTAGACTGTACTTGTTATTCTAGCTCCAAATCAGACGATTTATTCATTTAACTTGTTCCGTAGAGATCCCTAAGTTATGTTATTATCCCTATTCAAGACTAATAACATCTAATCCCTAGATTGAATGATTGAGACATTTCTCTAATTAACACCCTAGGGTTGCATTAACTCGATCTATGGATCCCCTTATTAGGTTTCACCCTAATCCGACAAAATCTTGTCACCCTATGTCTAGCCGCGCAAACAACTCCGCTTAATTATGACAAATGTACTTTTAGACAGGGTCTATTCCTCCTCTGAATAAGAGCTTATCTTGAATCAGTATCCTGGGATATCAAAACAAGAATTAAGAACACATAATTAAGAACAAGTTAAACATCTATTATACAATTCAAAAAATAATAACAAGATTCATCTTAGGTTTCATTCCCCTTAGGTATTTAGGGGTTTAGTTCATAACTAAATAAGAAAACATCTCAGAATAATAAAGAATACAAAACATAAAGAAAACTCAAAACTCCTGAAGGGGAAATTGAGGAGAGATCTTCAGTCTTGATGGTGAATCCGGCTTTTGAGATGGATCAATCGGCTTTCTTGGAGTAATTCCTTACTCCCTATTCTGTGTCTCCCTTTTCTTCCTCCTCTAGGGTGTATTTATAGGCTTTGGAATGCTTAAGAGCCCTCAAAATTAGCCTTTTCCGAATTGGACTCAACTTGGGCTCGGCAAGGACATGTCCGTGTACGATTACTTTAGGCCGTGCTCGAGCCTGCCAAATTGACACGGCCGTGTGGTCTGCCCGTGTGAGGAGGTCCATGCCGTGTTGATTTCGTACTTTGGCCCATTTTCTCCATTTTTTGGCCTGTTTCTCATTCCTTTCGCTCTCCTATGCTCTCCTAAGTATAAAACATGAAATTAAAACATTAGGAGCATCGAATTCACCAATTCTAATGGGAAATCATCCATAAAATGCGTTAAACATGGGGTAAAAATATGTATAAATTACGGTTTATCATTGGAATTTCAGCATGCTTATCAGGTTGAAGCTATCGGGTTTTGTGGTGGTTTTTGGCTTGGATGGATAATTTTAATTAGGCTGGAAGTGGTATGTAATCATCCACAGTTCATTGTAACATGATTTTTTTAGTAATATTCCGTCACAATTTGTTCTAATGGTTTTTGTCTATGGAAGTCCAAATAAGAAGAAAACGAGTTTTGTCTAGGAGGATTTGAGGCATTTTATTCCTTCTAAATCAATTCCTTGGATAATAATAGGGGATTTCAATACAATCTTATCTCCAAGTCATAAGTTTGGAGGTAGATCTTGTGGGACAAGATGCTTTTCTTTGGGGAATTTGTGGAATCAAATGATCTGCATGATTTGGAATTCAACAGTCCTTTGTTTACTTGGAATAGACGGAGATCCTTTGAGAGACTTGACCGAGCTTTGGGAAATGATATTTGGGTTCATAAATTCCCAAATTCTAGGATTATCCATTTAAGGAGGTTAAAATTGGACCATAGGCCTCTTTGTCTTATTTCTAGACAAAGCTAAACCTTCTTGTGGGATGACCTTTTCGGTTTTGGGTGGGATGGTCTGAACATCTGAAACTTTTAGATTTTGCAAGGAAAAAAAGGAGTTTTAATGGTAATATGTTTGATTCGCTATCTAAGTTTACTTCTAGCATCATAGAATTGAATAAGTTTGTATTTGGTCATATTGGCACTCGTAAAAGAAGCTACTTAACATTTTATCTGGCTTAAAGAGGGTGATGGAATATTCAAGTTGTACTCTTTTGGCTCAATAAGAGTTGGAGTTAGGGATGAGCTAGATTCAATTCTTCATCATGAGGAATTTGTAACACCCCAAACCCGACCTAGATGTTATAGTTGACTCTAAAGGAGTTACATCAACTCGTCTGAAAAACTAATTAAAAATCCAGCTTAAAAATCGTGTGATCTAAAATCTTAATTTAGCTAAGCTCATATGAGTTTTAGGAAATCTCAAATTTGAAAACACCTATTTCATAGCATGATATGTTAAACATTTATTTATAAAAACAATGAAAACTTTCATAAATTGCAATTTAACTTTAGTAATCGCGTGATTTGAAACTATTAATTTTTTGGGAAAACTCTTACATTGTTATTTAGAAAAACTCATGCGCAGAACTTATTCATTTTATGGAAAAAAGTTTAGTTTGATACTTAATTTTGCAGTGGATATTTTTGGAGTTTTTAAGTTTTGCAAATCGAATTCCAATTTTTCAAATTCATATGGTTTTGTAGTTTTATGTTTAAGAACACCTGAAAATTGACGAACAGATCAAAAACCCAAAAACGACATCAAATCCGAAAACTTAGTCCAAAAATCAAAAGTCTAAAAATCTTAATTAAAATAATTTGAACCATCTTATGTGGAAGACCAATCCAAGCTCCCATACACCGTTCGATCCAAAACTTGTTGGTTACCTCAGAGGATAACAAACAAAGAGTGAGCTTTACGAGCTCAGTGTGTAACACAACCTAATTAACAAATCATATATACATAAATAAATAGATGCGTTTTCATATGCAGATTCAAACATATTCTCATAAACAAAATCAAATGTAATTTCATATTCAAATACAAATGTAGACGCAGATTCAGATACAAATGCAATCACAGATCATACCCTTATCTGCTACATAGCAACTCCGTCCAACCAATCACACCAATTAAGACTACAAGAGTCTATCTATCTAATCACACCAGGTCATGGTGGTATGCCACTGATAAAGGTGTAGCTGAGCTATTAGATAGATATTGTGGTTTAACCATCGTAATTACAATAATATTGACATAATACACTTCCCCCATGATATATCAAACCCATCTCGATGCATATGCATAAATAAACTAACACATATATTCCATAAACAAATGTCATGCATACTTTTCATACGTAATCATGCTTTTGGATTTATCAGAACACAAAGCGTACATATATTTTTCACATACCTTACCTGTATCACATACTGATACATATCAACATATGTCACATTTCAAGTCTTATTTAAGCCAAACGGACCCTATAAAAGGTCTAATTATGAATTTTGGAGTTAAAAGGGCCTAGGTGAACTGAAAAATGGGCCCACCGACTTGAACGACCATCCTATGTAGCCCACACAACCTACCTGATCTACCTATACCCTACACGACCTACCCGAATTGCCCGTATAATTACACATGCTGGTATGCTTCACACAGCCTGACACACGGCCAACCACATGTTCGTGTGGTGTACACGGCCTAGTACACAGTTGTGTGATGAATAGTAGTTTCGAAACAACCATTATTTTTCGGATTTTTTCTAAGTTCCAGTCGAGTTTCTGGGATATAAAAACACACCTAAATTAGTTTTGATGTAGAACCACAAACGCGAATAGCGGAACCTAAAATCAGTATTTATACAATGATTTTAGTAATGAATTACTAATTTCCAAGTATCACTTCCAAACAAAAATGCTAACATAAGCATTCTAACCTGAAAATTAGCCTTTTGGGTGTTCAATTATTTACCCAAACTATCACAATAGTTCCTACACTTCTAATTGGCAAGAGAATTATCCACTCCACAACTGTCACCTAACAGATTTATTGAATCAATTAGAACGTAGATTATTGTATTACTAACCTCACCCACCTTGCACATGAAAATGATATTACAAATAAATAGAGAAGATACGGACCATAAAACCTACATTGCAACAACACTATGCTCTCTTGGTCACAAACACGACACCACAGAATTGATGGCAAAATAGAGGCAGGATGATGGTTAAAAAAATAATAAACAAAATAAACAAAACAAAGACAAGGGAATTGATTGCAAAACAGAGGCAAGATAATGATTAAACAAATAAAAAAATAAACTAAACAAAAATAAAGGAATTGGTGGCCAAAGAAATATGATAAAAATCAAGAAAGGTTGGAATGGAAAAGTAATAGAGAAAAGAAAAGAGAAAAACATCAGGGAATTTGGGAAATAAAAAAAATTGAATAATGGGAGTAATAGGAATAGTTGGACGACACTTAAGAGAAAAACTAGTGATTACATCCAGAATTTTAAAATTTAATAAAAAAAAATAAAAAAAATCCCCTAACAACCTTATCTTAACTACCAGATTCCCAAGAATTTGAAATTGACTAAATTCCTGACAGAATAGGTGGCACAATAAAAAGGAGTAAAAATTTGTCCACTTTACCCTCATAGGGATTCAAACACAAGACCTCTAGGTAACTTGAGGCCTTACCACTGAACCAGCATGTTCATTCTTGTCACAATTGAGCGAAAATAATTTTATTAACTCGATCTTCAAAGATAAGGGTTGGGACAAAAATAGAAAAAATTCAAATGAAAAGGATTCGAACCCAAAACCTCACACACACAAGAACAACACTTAACCACCACAACAGATTAATTCATTTAACAAAATTCCTACAACCTGAATAAAACAGAACGCGACCACTCTTGGTTTCACTCACCCAATTTCTTCTAACCTGGTTTTTGGGATGTGATAGAATTAATATGAAAACAAAAGTCTCGATGCAATTGGCTTAATTTGGGGGATCGAAATACCATATTCTTTCATAGTCGTACTTTTCAAATGAGGAAGGCTAATCGTATTAATGCTCTGAGAAATCATGAAGGGGACTGGATTTATGACCCAGAGGACATCCAATCTAAGGCAGTTAATTTTTTTTAGAAATTATATGAGGAGGTGTTAGTTTAGTATGGGGAATTACCTTCTAGCCCCTTTTCACAACTTGATCATTGTGATAGGGATTTTCTGGGGAAAGAGATTTCCAATGAGGAAATTAAAAGTGCTTTTTTTTTATATGGCACCTTTAAAGCACTAGGTAGTGACGGTTTTCATGTGTTTTTCTTCCAATATTAGTGGGGAAGTATGGGGTTGATGCATGTAAATGGGTAAAGCGGGTTTTTGATAGTGAATTGAAAGATGAGAAGTTAAACAACGCACTTATTATACTCATTCCCAAGGTTTCCAACCTTGAGAACTTTTCTTAATTTCAGCCTATTAGTCTTTGTTCCATCTTATACAAGTTAATTATGAAGATTATTGCTAACCATTTCAAGGTAGTTTTCCTTAAAAATATTGCACCTGAGCAAGCTGGTTTTATCGCGGGAAGGAACATCTCTAATAATATTCTCATTGCACAAGACATCATACACTCCATGAAGGGTAAAGAAGAGATGGATGGTGGTCAAGATAAATTTGGAGAAAGCCTATGATAGAGTACGATGGGATTTTATTGATGGCTCTTTAAAAGTAGCTAAAATTTTAGACTTCTTCAAAAAAGATATCATATAGGCCATTTCTAATTCCACTATGCAAATTTTATGGAATGGGGTGCCAACCCAAAAGTTTAAGCCTGTAAGAGGGTTCATCAGGATTGTCCATTGTCTCCATATTTATTTTTGTTATGGAATAGTTATGACATGGTATTAACTCAGCTATCTCAAGTGGTAAATGGAATCCTAAACTATCTTGCTCGGGACCTGAATTATCACACTTGTTTTTCGCTGATGATATCATTATTTTTCTAAGGTTGATTTAAATTATGCTATGATTCTCAAGGAAAGTCTTGATTGCTTTTGCTTTCTATCAGGTCATTGGGTTAATGCTAGTAAGATGAACATTTTCTTCTCTGGAAGAGTGGATAAGGATCTTGGTGATATGATAAGTACTCTCCTTGGTTTCCAAAAAGTTTAGAACCTTGAAACATATTTGAGAGTCCTTCTTTTTCATCAGAGAGTAACTTATGGCTCATTGGGGTTTATGGTGGAAAAGGTGCGGAGTAAGCTAGATAATTGGGATGCCAGGCAGCTATCCTTTCTAGGTAGAGCTATTATTTCACAATCGATACTTCTATCCATCCCAAATTACTTTATGCAATCTATTCGGATCCCAAAAGGTGTCTATGAAGAGATTGAACGTATCATCAGACAATTTTTGTGGGGAACTACTAATGGTAGGAAGAAGATGTCTTTGGTTGATTGGGATTCAATCTGTAAAACCCATGGGCATCGAGGTTTAAGATTCAAACATTTGGGGGAACAAAATTCTTCATTCCTATTAAAGTTAAGGTTTAATCTAGTTTTAAAGGATGACGCGCTTTGGGCTCGGTTTCTCCGGTCAAAGTATGGGATGAAAGAGAGATTACCTGTGAGTATAGCACGTGTCACATCCCGAAAACCAAGTTAAAAGAAATTGGATTGTGAAATTATGTTAAAGGAAATTAATTTGGTTCAGTGGGTAAGTGTTGTGCTTGTGTGTGCGAGGCTTTGGGTTCAAATCATGTTCCATGAATTTTGTTGATTTTGCCCAAACTCTTATATTTGAGCTTATAGCTTAAGCATTATTTTAGCTCAATTAATGACAAGAATGAATCTATTGTTTCAGTGGTAAGGTGTTAACTTACCCTTTGGTCTTGTGTTAGAATATTTGCATATGCAAAATAGGAATTTTTTTTAAACTCTGGGCAAATTTTGATAAGGATAACTAATCAGATTTATTAGGAGTTAGTGGGTGGTTTATTTAAAAAAAAGAATTGTCTCCTAATTTCTCTTCTATGTTCCCTACTTTTTCCTAGATTTTGTTTCTCATGTTAGTTTTCTAGTGTTGTTGAAATTAATCTGACGTTTTCTTTTCCAAGAATATTCCTTCTTATTTTCTCTATTTTGATCTTTGCAAAAATTCCCTCTCTTCTCTATTTTGTTTCCAATTATTATTATGGAGACTCTTTTTTTCTGCTAACCCTTGTGCTGTGCATTTTGGACAGAGTTAGCGGGTTCATCATTGTGTAAGTGTCATTCACGTTCTTATCTTTTTATTTTTCTCATAGTATGTTATTTATTTTTCTGGTTTTTTGTAAGATGGATGGTTCTAGTGCATCTTTAGTTCTGTTTTGATCGTTAACGGCCTCTTGTAGGTGAGGATTTTTTAACATTTGCTAATCAGTGTATAGTGGGGTTTAGGAAATACTACTGCAAGCGTGGTAAGCAATTGAATGCTTTGAAGGGACTATTATGTTTGATGTTAAGGTCGAATTTAGTGTTTGAATTTGGTATATCATTGTTCATTGATTTGTTTTGGATGGCATTTTAGGGTGCTTGAATTGCGTTTGTTAAATCAACATTGAAAAACGACCAGGTGTGTAACGAAAACCTGAGAAAAAAGTGAATGAAAAAGCCGAAGGCGCTACACAACCGTGTGCCAGAACGTGTGCGTCACATGGTCTAGGCCAATTGGGCCATGTGGGCCAAAAAGTTGGAAATTTTCCTTAGAGTCGTATTCGATTTATGAGTCGAATATAGGCTTCCTGTAGGGTCTATATGATACAAATTAGGCCATAAATCACAATTTCTGATATTTCATTAGCATAAAATATAAATTATGTACATATGTTAATAAGATATATGTTAAGTATGAAACTTTAAGTAGTGTGGGTTTTTAACAAGTAAAAATGGTGCATTAATTATTTATGTTTAAACGTTAATCAGTTATGACTAATATATGTTTTGAATCATGATTAAATGACGATTGAGAAGTATTAATATGCTTACCAATTTTGAAATTAAGGTAAGTGCTCTGACTTGTATTTTGTAATTGTTTGATCGATTGTGTTATAATGGAATATGTTATATTCTGGCACTCATGTTTTGTGATATTATGACATTTTTCTGTTTCTGTTAATTTGATCTCTTAATACGAGATAAATTTTTGAAATCACCATATTTGATTGCATGTTAAGCATACCATTGTTCTGATTCTGTTCTGTGTGTCATATCACATGCATAGGGTTGGGATGATTTTATAAGGAGAAAGTTATGGCAATTTAATGATCTACCTCATCAGGTGGTTTATCCATATTTCTGTTCTAGTAGCTTGGCTGCAATATAGTTTCTCGACCACATATATTCTGATTTGGTAGTTTTTAATTGCAACTCTGGTGGCAATGTCCATAATTATCTATTGGTGTGATCTGGTTGGACGAGTTCTGGGGAACTCTATTTTGCTGTGTAGCAGAGTTAGGTAGGAAGTTTTTTGAAAAAAAAAATGTATTCTAGATTTCTGAAAATTCCACATTAGCATAATCATGCATTCTCAGTTCTGTTTGCTTATGCGTCATGAAATTCTTTGTGAAACTCTGATTTGTATATTGTGTTATGTATGATCTCTATTTGGGTTTACTTATACACTGAGCTTTATAGCTCACCCTCTTTTTTTTTTGACATTTCAGGTAATCGGTATATTAGAAACAAATGGCGTGCGGGAGCTCAGATGGTTTAATCAGTTAAATTTAAAAAAATGGTAATTTTCATAATTATTTATTTTGGTCTTTTGGGAACTGTAATTTGTTTTTGGACTTTGTTTTGGTTTCTGTTTAATTCGTAGATATTGATATTTTCAAACGTGATACTGCAAAACCTCACAAGTTAAATTTAAAATTCAGTTTTCAAAAATAAAACTCTAAAAGTTTTATGTTGCAAATTAGGTAATCCCTAAAGAGTTTTTTTTTAAATAAACAAACAACTTCAACGAGTATTTTCCTTAAAACTAGAAATTATTTGTCAAAATACTTATTTTCAAACATGATTTGAACTCAAATTGGGATTAAGTGTTTCTAAAATTAAGTTTTTCTAAAAAATTGTGAAAGTTTTTGCAAAATTTTATATTTTCGAAACGCTTTTTTAGTTTGATTGAAGTAAAGGCTTTCATTGTAACACCCCGAACCCGAAACCGACACCGGAGTCGAACACGAGGTGTTAACTGACTTTAACCCCTTATAAAATTTATTTTCCAGACACTGCCCAATCTGTGTACTAGTCGTTTTAAAAATCATATCTTGAGTTTCGTAACTCGAAAATCAGTTTCGTAATTCTTCCCAGAAACTAGACTCATGTGCCCATCTATGTATTTTTTTCTAGAATTTTTGGTCTGGCCAATTAGTACAGTTTATTAGTCAAAGTCTCCCAAGTTGCAGGGGTCGACTACACTGACCTTTGCCCATTACGACTTGGATATCTCCCTGCACGGGGCTTCAATACTGATGCCGTTTGTTTCTATGAAAACTAGACTCAGAGAGGAATCTGTACATATATGGTACAACCCCTAATTATCTCTGGTTAATTTATAATGAATTTCCAAAGTTGGAGCAGGGAATCCAGAAACCGTTCTGGCCCTGTCCCACAAAAATCTGATTATCTCTTAATATACTGCCCATATGATCTTTTCGTTACTTCCTCATGAAAACAGACTCATCGAGCTTCGATTACATAATTTATTCATCAATTAATTCCACTCCTACTATTTTTAGTGATTTTTCAATCTCATGACACTGCTGCTGCCAGCATCTGTTACGAAAGTAACTAGGTCCATTTCATGCCTACCCTTGATCCAACTCAATCGAACATTCGTGCCATTTTCGCATGGCTTAAAGTTTACATGCCAAAGTTCAAACACAACGTAATAGCTTATACATGCCAAAAGTACCAAAACTTGCTATCCGGTGTGATGACTTCGATGACGGCCTGACCCCGCAAAAATAGATGAGTCCAAGCAACCTATAATGGGTGACAAGGAAACACCGAGTGAGTTTATAACTCAGTAAGTCATAAGCAATGCACTACCATCCATCAATAACATTATCACAAGAGGAAACAAAATGGAACGAGACAATTTACTCCATCCATACCGAACCATACCATAGTTCCTCCAACCTATCGATTCAATTTCATATCAATTCATGCATTCACATTCCATATACTCATCAATAGGACATTGAAGCATTTTCATAAATCAATTTATTTTCGTTACAATCAACGACTAAACGGCCTTTCACCCATCCTACGATAAATTTTATGTACGTGACTTCAAGTATATTTGTCACATAGGTTCAAACTTACCGAGCTCAACACCAAGTATGAGCATAGCACCTATTAGCCATGTACTCAAGACACTTACCCGATCCGCTGTCCGCGATCGACTCAATAGTGTCGCACACATAGTGTCCATAATGATTCACGAATGTATATTGAGTCCGCACACTCAGTGCTATATAATCAACTCGCACACTTAGTGCTACGTAATCAAATCGCACACTTAGTGCTACATAGTCAAACTCGCACACTTAGTGCCGCATGGTCAATTCGCACACTTAGTGCATCATATTCATTTCGCACACTTAGTGCAACATAGTCAAATCGCACACTTAGTGCTGTACAATTTAATCCCGCGCACTTAGCGCCAATCTCATGGTCATAAATGGTTATACCCGCACGTTTAGTGCCGAGATCAACAACTCAGTACATCTTACCTCTTTTCTTTTCATTCAACAATTTCATCATCACATACGTACATGCATATATATATGTATATTTATTCATTCCATTCAGCATCAATACATAAACATTATGACCATTTGAAATAATACCAACTACATGCTTAATGACTTACCTCGTGTTGGGTAAGACGGTTCCAACTCGGCTACTCGATAACCTTTTCTTTGCCTTTGCTCGATTCACCTCCTTTAACTCCTTGAGCTAAATCAATAATTTAACTAGTTTAACCATCTTGCTAAACATTCATTCTTCAATTGCACATGCATATGTATGTTTGTATATTCGGCAATGACAATGGTAACTTAGCAACCCTTAATTTAACTTATAATTGTTCGTAACACATTTAAAGCATCCACTCCATTCCATCATTTTAAAGCACATACATTACTCAATATTATCCAAATTCACATTCGGCATTTCCACAAACACACATGCCGATTTCATTCACTCATCTCTAATGTTAATTAAGAAATGCCGTATGTCACCAACTAAATGGCATACACACACACCCACATGTATAAAAGTCATCCACACCACCTATAGCTCATTCGGCCTTCACCCTTACTAGTTTTTCCCATTCTTTTGTCGGTTATAAATATACATAGTCCTAAGGTAGTATCACGAATGGGCTTACATATATATGTATATATATATATATAGCCGAATATGCAAAGCTTAACTCAACATCACATAAGCTCCTAAGTGATGGCCGAATATGTATATCTATATATATTCATCAACTATACTATTACTTTTAATTTATCTAATCACACAATTTCATCTCATGAATACTTGACCCATTTCTCACAAAAATGAAACAACAACTAAAATGAACATCCCATTTTTTTACCCCATATGGCCGATTACTTCATTAGTTACCAAGCTAACAATTCAACAATTTCAACCTCATTACAACCTCTACCTATCCAATATAACATGAACACAATCCTCCACCCCTAAATTAGATTCGGCAATCACTTAACCCCTTTAACCTCAACTTTCAAGTTAAAAGCAATTAACCACTCACCATATCCTACATTACTATCCATTTTAATGACATTAACACATCTACTAAGAGTTTCAAGCTTCTTGGCCGAATTTCAACCTCAAAATCCTAAGTCTAATCTATAGGATGAGTAGAATTTGAACTAACCATCTCAAACATGCATAGATTTTCAAGAATCATTCAATACATACCTCATTCTAGCCATCTTCCAATAACCAAATCTCCCTTCCTTCTCCTCACTCACGGCAATAGCCAAAGAAAAAAAAGATGAACACTCCCTCTTCCCTCCTTATTTTATTCATCTCTTCCTTTTTAATTCCTTTCTTTAATTTATTTTAATTTACTTACCAATATTAAATAATAAACAACATAAACTTGGAGGAATGGAGTCATGCTTGGCCGGCCACTTATCAAGAATTGGGCACTTTGACATGCAAGTCCCCTTTTTCTTCCACATGCACTAATAGGTCCTCATGCATTGACCTATCACATTTTAAAATTTTCTCATATAAGTCCTATTGACTAAATTCACATGCAATCGACTAAATCGAAGCTTGAAATTTTCACACATTCATGATTACATATTCTAGACAATAAACATCACATTCAAACCTTTCGGTGACTCGGTTTAGCGGTCCTGAAACCACTTCCCGACTAGGGTCAATTTTGGGCTGTCACATTCATTTTGGAAGGATCATTGGATTCCGAACATAGGACTATTGTTTAATCACTTGCCTGCCTAGATTAATTTGTTCTTGATTGTGCTCTTAGTAATATGGTTAAGGGTAAGCATTTGGTTGAATCAAATCGACTGAAAATTTTTCTAGTTAATTGAGTTGACAAATCCTATTTTATCATCCTAATTCGATTTGAAATTTTCTCGAATTAAGTCGAGTGAGATGAAAATCAAATCGAATCGAATATATTTGTTCGCGTGAAATTTAAAAAAATGACTTTGGAACCTTGTAACCATTGTCACCCACCGTAATCAAATTTTCCCATTGTAATCAAATTTGTTATTAATTTTCATCTCCTCATAATTTATTTATAAATCTTTTATATACGAGTTAGCTTATTTGCTTGCTTAGTTGCTTTAATTATCTTCTGATTTTTGTCAGTATATGTTTTGAAATTAAAAAATATATTAAATATAAAAAAATGTGATTTTTTAATAAAAGTTATCTTAAAGATAAAATGTGAAATTGATACCAACATAAAATTTTAACATAAATATTTTATGGCATCATCAATAATTCAATTTTAACATAAATTTATAAAGATTTAATATGATTAAACAATTCAATAATATAAATAGTACAAAATGTGAAATTTAATTAATAATATAAATAGTAGATATAAATAAAATTATTACTATTTAGATTTAGAGATTTTTTTGGATGATTTTTTTATTTGGGGGTAAAGTGTGAAAAGTAAAAGTTTAGGGGAAAAATGAAAAGTTTTGACGGTTGGCGATGAAATAGCCCGATTTTAGCTAAATCAGAATAGTGATTTTGGAACCACAAATTCGAAGTCATAGAATTACTTTAATATTATTTTTGTTGTTTACAGCACGTTTATTGATATGTGTGAAAATTTCGTAATTTAATTTTACCAATTGGTTAGTTAATTTGATAAAAGGACTAAATCGTGTAAAATGTAAAAGTGGCATACTAATTGTTTAAGTATTTTCTTGCTATGATTAATTAAATGTGAGGTCCTTATGATGTGATTAGACCATAGTTAGCGAATAATGACATAAATGGTCATCCATTATATGATTTTATAATGTTTTCATTAATGGCATTAAAGTAACTTTGTAAATAATGTTATTAAATTAAACAAAAACATTATTTTGTTCATCTTTTCACCACCATTGCCGAAAATAACAAAGAAAAGAAACCATTTTGAAGCTTTTAGGTTCGACACTTTGAAGTTTAAATAGAGGTATGGATTTTGTTTGGCTTTTGATAATTTTTACGTTTTTAAGATCGTTGCTTCGAATACTAGCTAGCCCATGCTTGAATTTTCGAATTTGTTGATATATTCATGATTTTCCATTGATGATAACTTGATGTTTTTATTGTTTGATGATGAAAAAT
Source organism: Gossypium hirsutum (assembly GCF_007990345.1). NCBI lineage: Eukaryota > Viridiplantae > Streptophyta > Magnoliopsida > Malvales > Malvaceae > Gossypium > Gossypium hirsutum. Next base: position 68,753,418 of record NC_053433.1, read on the forward strand.
AAATATTTTTGATAGATTATTATGTTTAATTAAGTGATTTTTGATAAAAATGCTTATTTAAGATTAAATTGTAAAATTTGAAAATTTAGGGGTCAAAATGTGAAATAAATAAAATTAATGGGCTGCTAGGGACCTAGGGAGAATTCGGTCTAACTTGAGTTTATTGAAATTTTTGTGTATTTTGTGTTGTTTTGAAATATGGACTAAATTGAGAAAATGTGAAATATTAGGGCTAAACTGTAAAATGCCTATTTATGTGTTTTGGATGAAAATTTAATGAATATATACAATTAAATAAGTTAAATTTGTATTAATTTAGATCAAGAAAGGAAGAAATTGGATTTGGATCGAGGGAAGTCGAAAGTTGTTGAATTGTCGTTCCGGTCTGTTCGTTTCGTACGAGGTAAGTTCATAAGTAAATAAATGTCCTTTAATGCAAATGAATATGTTTTATATATTTCTGAATTGATATATATATATATAGACATGTTGCTGAATTGATTGAGCATTCGATGGTTTGTTTCGAGCTTGAATTAATTGAATAATGATGTCTGAAAGCCCCGTACAAACCATAGGAATAGTATAGGATACGTATGTCATGACATTAGGATTTCCGAGGTGTGATTTCATGTAAGACCAATGTCTCGACATTAGGATTTCCGAGGTGTGATTTCATGTAAGACCATGTCTGGGACATTGGCATCAATATGAGATTACGTATAAGACCATGTTTGGGACATTGGCATCGTATACGATTCGTATAAGACCCTATTTGGGACAGTGGTTGTGACAGTCCTAAGTAGACCCTAGACGAAAAGTGGTTTCGGGACCACGAAACCGAGTTTTATAAATAATTGAAAGTTATATTCTATGTTCATGATGTGAGTAAATGCATGTGTAAAAATTTCAAGCATTAATTTTGCCATTTGTATGTGAAATTTTGAAACGGGACTTATGTGAAACATTGGTAAAATAGGTTAGGTAAATATATAAAGTGATCTAATAGAGCATGTATTCAAAAATGTGGGCTTGCATGTCAAATTACCCACTTTTGAGATGGTGGCCGGTCATGATATGGTGTTATATATATAATATGTATTGTGATTTAAGATATTATATTACAAATGAATTAATAAAAGAAAAAAGAGATATTAGATAATAGTTAGTGGGAGGAGAAACCAAAGTTGGTTCATCCTTGTCCTCCATTGCCGTAGCCTAAAGGGAGGGAGAAGAAAGTTTGGTTGCTTTAATTTTTGGCTTAGAAGATGGCTAGAATGAGGTATGTATTGAATGATTCTTGAAAATCTCTGCATGTTGAGATGATTAGTTCAAACTCTACTTATCACATGGATTAAACTTAGAATTTTGAGGTTTGAGATTCGGTCAATAAGCTTGAAACTCATAGTAGTTTGTTTTGGTAAGCTTGGTATACGGATGATAGATGTGTTTTGGTTTTGGTTTGATAATGATGTTAATGATGGTGATTTTCGGTCATGTATTAACTTAAATTGTAAGTATGATTTATGGTATAATTTGTGTGATGGAATGGTCTTGAGATTTGGCTTGATTAAATGGGTAAAATGCTAAGTGTATTAAAGATGATGTAATGGTTATTTCGGTTTATGTGAAGTAAATATAGATGATGGTTATAAGCTGTTTTATGATTTGATAATGGTGATTAAATCTTGTAGTTAAGTGTTTAGATATATATATTAATAATGAATTTAGTTGTACTTGCTATGTGAGAAATATGCAATGCTATAGGTATTTGATTATTAGATATGGTTATTTTAAGTTGATTTGTAATGGTATGATTGCATTGATGAATTGGTTTGGAAATGGTGGATAATATGTACATGAATATTAGGATAGGGCTTTAAGTTCATATTGATAAGTATGCAATATAGGTATTTGGTATGTATATATATTGTTGATGTCGTATGCATTGGTCATTTTTTTTTATGATTTGTAATGGTAAAAATAAATTTGTATCACTTTGTGTTATTTATATAAGTGGCTGTATGTTCGGCCATGGTAATTGGCTATCTAGGTTCCATTTACAATGGCAAGTAATGTGAATTCTTGTTTGTGCATGTGAATTAGGTATTAGTGAAATAAACATAAAAGTTAGTCATGGTATATTTCATAAACACATTATGCACTGAAGTTATACGATTATCAACTGTGACTATTAAAGAAGTAATGTTGAATAAGTAATCAAACAAATTCATTTGTTTTAATTAAGCTTATGAGCAAAGAGGATCTAAATCAGATAAGGGGAAAGAGAAAGCCGTCGAGTAGCCTATCCGTAGTTGCTCAAATAAATAAAGTAAGTTCTTAAGTAATTGAGTTTGATTCCTTTGTAAGTTTTAAGTTTTAAAACGGGATGAATATGAATTATGTATATACGTTAAGGTCAATGACTTTTCTAAATGACGGCATATATGATATTATGTTTTAAATATGTGAATGAGAACTTTACAGAGTAAATTGTATAAATCTGCTAGGGACAGCAGTAGTAGCGTGTTTTGGAAAAATTACCATAAATTGTGGGAGTTGAGTTAAAGGCTGAATAAATTATGTAATTAAAGCTTGATGCGTCTAGTTTCGTATAAAAGAAATCGTGTAAGTAAAGGGGTTGCCGATAATGAGATTTTTAAAGTTGTGTGAGACAGAGTCAGAACGGCTCCGAAATCCCCTGTTCAGTATTTGGAAAATCATTATAAATCGTACAAAAATGATTATAAGATAAAATTATGTTTAGACTCCTTAATGAGTCTAGTTTCAAACAAAATAAATAAAAACATATTTTGAATTCTGTACAATGAGAAATTAAATTCTTAGTGAAGAGTAGTCAAAGTAGTCAAGCAGTAAAATAGGGGAACTTTAAGAAAAATCTGGTATTGATTGGCCAAACCAAAAATTCTAAAAAATTTTTGGATAGAGGATATACGAGTATATTTTCATGGAAAATTAACGGCACATAATTTGGAATTTCGTAGCCCCAGTTACAAATAATTTAACGACTGTTGCTCAGGAAAATAGCTTGTAGAGAATTTGTGGTTATGTTGTAAACATGGATAAAACTTGTTTTAGTTGCTCATAAGCTATTGATTAAACCCATACGTGAGTTCTAAATTGTGATATTATAAAATGATATATGAGTGTTAGATGGATCTTTGATATTAAAATTTGTGAAATTGTAAGTTTATAAGTATTCGAATATGAAATGATAGTATGGCTTGAAATTGAATTATTCATTGGAAAATGATAAATGTAGATTCAGCCAAGACAAAGTGTATACATGAAAGTATATGTGGTATGTGAAGTATATTTGGATAATTGTGATGTGAATACATGAAAATTTATATTTTGATTTAGGATTTTATGTGATGAATGTGAATGTGTATATATGAGATAAGGCCGAATGGCCAATGTGATGAATGTGAACATGCATATATGAGATAAGGCCGAATGGCCAATGTGATGAATGTGAACATGCATATATGTGATAAGGCCGAATGGCCAATGTGATGAATGTGAACATGCATATGTGTGATAAGGTCGAATGGCCAATGTGATGAATGTGAACATGCATATGTGTGATAAGGCCGAATGGCCAATGTGATGAATGTGAACATGCATATATGTGATAAGGCCGAATGGCCAATGTGATGAATGTGAACATGCATATATGTGATAAGGCAGAATGGCCAATGTGATGAACGTGGGAGTGTATATATGTGGTAAAGCCGAATGGCTAATGCGAAATGTGTATGAGATGGATATGAGGTAAAGCCGAATGGCTAATGCGAAACATGTATGAGATGGATATGAGGTAAAGCAAATGGCTAATGCGAAACGTGTATGAGATGGATATGTGGTAAAGCCAAATGGCTAATGTGAGATATGTATGAGATGTGTATATATATATTGTGGCCAAATGACAAACGGCGGAAGGTGTGTTTTATTAGATATTTGATGAGGTAAATGAATTACAAATATGATAGTCGATGTGAATGTTGTAACATGTGAATAAATATGCATGAAACTCTATGATGTAAACCCGGGATTAAAGACCAGATGACCATATGTGGTGACTATGTCTGGGTTAAGACCCGCTGACTCGTGTGGAGATTTCATCTGAGCTAAAGGTCTCGCCGATAATCCGAGTAGAGTTTAAAGCTATAAGACTTTCGCAATAAGAATTGCTTATAAATGTATTCAATGCGAAAGGTTAAACAGGTATGTACTCCAAGTTTATATGTGAGCTTGATTTGAACTAAATCATAAGGTAGTTATGTGATGCATACGTGAGCAATCTATGAGACTATTCCTATGATTATGTGACATCGGATCAGTGTGAGAGGTTATGTGAAATTATACAATATATCTATGTCACATGAGCTCACTTTTATGTGAAAGTTTATCTGCCTATTGTATATGATGAGATGTGCATATTCGGTAAAGGGATGGTATGCCCGAAGGAAGAGTAAAATAAAAATACGAACAACTATGTTATAATTTGATTGTTATCTGTTGACACTGCTTAAAACTTACTAAGCATTGTAATGCTTACTCCGTTTACTTTGTTTCCTCTGTTTTATAGATCTCATTTGGAAGCTACAGACTCGGGGATCGTCAGCAACTAGTCACACTATCACTATCCACCGCTTGTTACTGTTATGTTTTGAATTATTTTATGGCATGTATAGAATAGACCAGTGGCCGAAGAATATTTTGGTTAATGTATATAAGCCATGCGAAAATGGAATCTTTTGAATGTGTACTTATAGAAGTTTAAATTTGTATCCCTGACTGTCTTTAGTATTTATCTAAAGGAATGTTCTCAAAAAAAATTTTACTGTTCTGATATGAGTTTCAAGTCTGGTAATGCCCCTTCACCTATTCTGGCGACGGATACGGGGTAGGGGTGTTACAGTGGCATTGATATCTGAAAACATGTAAGACCATATTCGGGATATGGCATTGTACGAGCATATACGATTTTCGTGTATCCTTTATGATTTCAAATGGTTCAACAGACAATATCGAGTCGAGATCGAATGTGAAATTAAGCTAAATGATTCAGGTACATTTGATGTTTATATGTTCATGAAAGATTAAGGTAAGTATAGTACATGATGTGGTAATATGAATTTTACATGATAAAAGGTGATTATATATGTATGTGATATTGGTTATATTCAGCCAATTAGAATTAAAATGTAAATGTTCTTTTGATGATTTATTTGCTTATGGCTTACTAAGCTCTTCAAGCTTACTTTGTGTGTTTACTCGATGTTTTATAGATTTTGGAAGCTAGCTACGAGCTCGGGGATCGTCTTGGAACATCGTCACACTATCGATCGCTATTTCAGTACTTTGAAAGCTTCAATTTATGGCATATGGCATGTATAGGCTAGTTTTTAATATAATTAGTTTTGAAATTATGATGCGAAAATGGCTCGAACATGATGTTAATGCTTGTGTGTGCTCGGTCATGTCTTAAGCTTATTTTGGAAGTATATCTCATGGAAATATGTTTGTGATGTTGGTTATATGATTCGGCAATGAGAAATGGTAAGTATGTTATATAATCGGCTTTATAATTAGCTCATTTTGGAAGTATGAAAAGTTGTGGTAATAAGGTAAAATGATGAATATATATTTGATTGTGTATTGGTTGTGTTGATTCGGTTTGTAATGGCAAAATATACACATATATTATGCTTGAATGGTTGGATTTTTAGGTATGGTTCATGATGGAAAATGATGATTATATTTTGAATATGTTTGATGGACATTTGAATAGCCATAAGTGACATAGTCGTTTTGATATTATAATTTTGAGATAGTATGTTAAGCTTAAGATTGAAAGATGGAAATGGTATGAATTTTTGAAAGTTGTATTGATGACCGAATAGATGGTTGTTTAAATGGCTGGTAGACGAGGTTTAAATATGATAATTTGCATGCGAAATAGGTATGCTTGAATTGTAAATTGTGCTTAACTGATAAATATTACTATGATGAAATGGGTAAAAATTTTAGAGGTTAATTTGATAGTCGAATAGATGATGAGATGAATGGCTAAGTATATGAAATTCGGATCAGTTTTGAGCATGTGAATTTGGTGTAATATGATTTGCCTATCTGTGACCGAATATGGTTAATAATATTAATATGTTTAAATTTTAAAGCATGAATTGTTTATGTATTATAAGTAGTAAATCATGTTTGGTTTTTTTTTTTGGTTAAGTGGTTCATATGTGCAAATGTGATTTATATTGTTGAGCTACTTGTTACTATTCGAGTTTTAAAAATTTTGTGATTAAGTTAATATAATTTTGTGCATGATGTAAATTGAAAGACTGTTCTGAGTTGTGTTTTGGTTGGTAATGTCTCGTAACCCTAATCCGGTGACGGATACGGGTTAGGGATGTTACAAGGGGAAAGTAAATAGGGGGAATATTAAAAAAATTTGGGGGGAAAATGAGTTTTGGGTAGATGGGGGTGGGAGGAAGAGGAGTAAAAGTTTTGGGGGAAAAGTAAAAATGTTTACGGGTTTAGGGTAAAAATGTAAAATATTATCGTTTGGTATTCGATTTATTCAAATTCAAAAATTAAGCTCAAATCGAACTCAAAATTTGGAAAAAAATCGAGTTGACTCGAATAACTTGATTCGTTTAACTCGAAATTTGAAAAAAAAACATTTTGATTTTCTAGTTGAATTGAGTTTTGCTCACCCCTAGATATGGTAATAGAGGAGGGCATGTGGAACCTTAATTTATTTAGAGTCTGGCTACTAGAAAATATTGTTAATAGAATTGTGAATATCCCCCCTCCTCATCTTTTAGCAAGAGAAGATAGAATAAATTGGCTTCATACTTCCACTGGCTCATTTTCGGTTAAAAGTGCGTATTAATCTATCAGAGAAACCATGTGGCATTCAAAAGATAGATGCTAGAAAATCGTTTGGAAATTTGATGGTCCTCAACGTGTTTGACTATTTTTATGGCTTGTTTTTAAATAACATCCCCTTACAAATATGGACAGGATAATGAAAGACATTACTAATAATGATATTTGTTTATCATGAGCTTGAAGATATCCTGCATGTGCTTAGGGATTGTCCTACTACCAAAGAAGTTTGGCTATGTCTTGTGTCAAACAATAAGCAAATTGACTTTTGTTCTAGTAACATGTTTGATTGGATGGAATCACTTGGGCTAGCCTTTTTGGTTTAATTGTCTGGCGCATATGGAAAAATAGAAATCTTTTTGTGTTTCAAGGATTAACTTAGAATCCTTCTGAAACTATTAGATCATCTTTCAGTTGGGCTAAGCAGTTTGATTTAGCTCACAAGTAAGGCTCACCAAGACAGCTTATTACTAATTTCAATTTACCTTTATCAGGTAATTGGATTATCTACATATTGATGGTGTTGTTAAATCAGATGTAGGTTTCGCTACTGTTGGGGGCGTGATGAGAAAACAGAATGGAGATTGGATATTAGATTTCAATCATTATTTGGGGGATTGTTCAATCCTTGAAGTTGAGCTTTGGGGTGTCATAGATGGTTTGGTTCTTCTTGAAAGACGAGGGTTCAACAAGGTCTTGATTCATACTGACAATTCAGAGGTGGTCAATGCCCTCAAGGACAGACAATTTGCATATTCTTCCTCAGGTTTGTTGAGAAGGATTAATTAGACACTAAGGACTGTGGACCAATGGAGTGTTAGACACGTTCTAAGGGAGATGAACCAAGTGGCTGATTGCATAGCTAAGATGATTTCTGACAGGACAATACAAGTATTTGAGGATGTACATTGTAACACCCTATGACCCTCATCTGTCGCTGGAATAGATTCACAAGGTATTACCTATCAGAAGACAGATCAGACTAGCGATTCATATTCAATCATGCATAAAATATAGTTTCTTTGATCTTTCAACCATGAACAAATTTTAACCAAATTAAAATAACTAATAAATTTCAAAATAATCGACACATAAGTCCATTGAACCATATACTCATGTTTAGGAATTAAGCAAGCCATTTTCGCATGGCTAGAATATTTACAATTGCAAAATATAACTTGTTTCAAAAGAGAGCTAAGCCTATACATGCAATCTTTTCAAATATAAACTATCAAAAAGTACCAAAACAGTGATGATAGTGTGGATGACTTTGGACTTGAATCCCCGAGCTCGTAGCTTTCAAACAAGATCTATAAAATAGGACAAACACAAAAACATTCACAGTAAGCAATTAAGCTTAGTAAGTCTTAAGTATTTTAAACAACAAAACTTATTTATGCACATTATTCACATATAACATATTCGAAATGCAACACTAATTAGCCGAATATGCATAGCCACATTAAATCCATTTCATTGACTTATCATTTCTTCAAAGTTCGAATTACATAATCACACCATCTAAATGACTCGAAGTAATTCCTTGAGTCGACTTTATAGAGTTAATTCAGAGCACTGCATTCATATATAATTTCAATGATCATAATCACATATATATCATTTACTTTCATGTACTAAATTCAAAATGGCCGAATATAAATATACACAACCACATTTCATATACTTCTCATTTCACTTCGTAATTTAATTCACATTATTCTGATATGCATAAGAATTTATACGTACCTGGACAATTTAATCTATCGAACGAATCTAGATGCCGTATAGCATAAATCCCATATTCATAGACTTTTATTATTTCACCGGCAATTAGCCTGCTAGGTATAAACCTGAACTTATCACCGGTATGAGGCTTGCTAGGTATAAACTTGAACTTATCACCAGCACAAGGCCTGCTAGACATTAAGTCCAAAACCCATTCACCGACATTATGCCTACTAGGCTCATGGCCCAGAACAATTTCACCAACTAAAAGCTTGTTGAGCCATAGGCCCGAATAATAATTCGAATATAAATTTCACAAAATCATAATATATGCACTTCTTGTATTTATGTATTTCACACAAGTTAATCACATTAGTCCACTTAGACTTCATTCACGTATAATCACTTAATAACTATCACACTATTGCTTCTTAATTTACCATTACATATCTTCCATCTCATGAATATAACTTACGGAAAAATGATCATAACAATTTCCTTATTTCACTTTCATGCATACCATTCGGCTTTATGCATGTATATATATGTATATATACTAAAAGTATGGCTAAATTCTTGTGACATATCATGATTCATTCACAAATAACTTATATTTAAATACCTAAAACTTACCTCGAGTATTTCTGAACAACTATGGGTCGGCTATTCAACTACTTTAGCTTTCCCCTTACCGAATTTGCCTCTCTATGCTCTTGAGCTTAAATTCAACAATTTTAAACTAGTCATTATTCAACTATTCAAGCATTACTTCAAAAATATAATATATATATTCGACTTTCACACATATAGATCATAGTAAACAAAAGTCATATACATTATAGGTCATCTTTGACCTCTCTATTTTCATCAATTTGAGCCATTCCTTGACCAAATATTACATTCGGCATTTTTTTTATGTCTATTCATCCCAAATACAATTAATTAATTCATCCTTTAACCTTAAACACATTCGGCCTTTAAAAACAAACAATTTAACATTTCCTTTGTACACACCCTTAAAACCAAATGCATAATTCATTCGTCTTAACATATTTATACCTCATAACTATACTTATTTCCCACCTATCAATCATCATCCGAACATGTATATGTAAGATACATATTAATCCTTAGTCAACTACCATTCGTCACTTAACATGATTAATTTCCATTTTCAATATCATAGAAACCTAGGTTGGTCGAATATACAATTTCACCCATGCATAAACATAACTCACATTCCATTAAGCATACATTATTCAAAATCTTATCATTAATGCATAAAGCCGAACCTTTAGACATTCAAACATCGTTTTCTCAAATCACTTAAACAACAAATATTCTTTTTCTAACATTTTAATACTCAACATTTGCTCAAATCATTATTTAAGTTCAAATTCGGCTAACACACATATAAATACTAGGAACTAAATATTAACTTTGCATTTCACCGTAATAGCCAATTGCCATTAAACAATTAAGCCACAATTATTCAATTTTACCAAGCTCAACTTATCTATTATCAACCTTCAATACACAAAAGCATCAAAAACAACATCAAAGAAATACAAACATCCATGACTGAAAGTCATCTTCATCAATTTACAAAAAACATTTGCCATGAGCTAGCTTCTATACTTGATGACCACTCCAAATATACAAAGATTTTCAATGAAAGAGCATTAAACATACATTAATGAACTTAAAGGTGACCGAATGCCTTAACTTCAATTTCTTCTTTTCTTTCTTTAGGTACGGTAATGGAAGAAGAAAAAGATGAACCAACTTTTTTTTATCACCCTTTTCTTTTAATAGAAATTCATATTTCATATTATTAATCCATTAAACACTTAATTAATTAATATAAAAGACATAAAATGTCAATCATCCACTAACCTTGCCGTCCATTAACTTAAGGAAGGGGGTATTTGACATGCAAGTTCCCATATTTTAAACCATACAATATTTGGCCACTACAAATTAACCTATCACATTTTCAAGTTTATCACATAAGTCCTTTTTAATAATTCCACGTTCAAATGACAAAATTAAGACACGATACTTTCACACATGAAACTTCACATATAATAAACATAGAAAAGAGAATTTAAATAATTTTGTGATTCGGTTTTGTGGTCCCAAAACCACTTTTCGACTAGGGTCAAATTAGGGCTGTCACAACTCTCCCCCCTTAGGAATTTTCATCCCCAAAAATCTTACCAGCGAATAAATTAGGGTATTGTTCTTTCACGGAGACTTCTAGCTCCCAAGTGGCTTCTTCAACCCCGTGTTTGACCCACAGTACTTTTACTAACGAAATTTTCTTTTTCCGCAGTTCTTTCACCTTGTGAGCCACAATACGAATCGGTTCCGCTTCGTAACTCAAGTCAGATTGGATTTCCACTTCCGACGGGTTAATCACATGCGAGGGATCAAATCTATATAGCCGAAGCATCGAAACATGAAAAACATTATAAATCTTTTCAAGTTTAGGGGGCAAAATCAATCTGTACGCTACCGGCCCAATTCGTTCTGAAACTTCATACTGTCTGATAAACCTCGGGCTCAACTTGCACTTACAACCGAATCTGAGTACCTCTTTCCACGGTGATACTTTTAAAAACACTTTATCTCCAACCTAATACTCAATATTTTTACGTTTCAAATTCGCATACGATTTCTGACGGTCTGACGCTGCTTTCAAACTTTCGCGAATCACTTTAACTTTCTGTTCAGCTTCTTTAATCAAATCAACTCCGTAAATCTTACTTTCATGGAGCTCGGTCCAAAACAACGGTGTGCTACATTTATGATCGTACAAAGCCTCGTAAGGTTCCATCTTGATGCTCGATTGAAAACTATTGTTGTATGCGAATTCAATCAAAGGTAAGAACTTTTCCCACGAATCGCTAAACTCAAGGATGCAAGATCTTAACATATCCTCGAGTATCTGAATTACCCGCTCCAATTGACCATCAGTCTGGGGATGAAAAACGGTGCTAAAATGCAACTTGGTACCCAACGCATCTTGTAATTTCTTCCAAAACCGCGATGTGAATCTCGGATCTCTATCCGACACAATAGAAGTAGGTACCCCGTGTAATCTTACAATCTGAGAAACATACAATTCGGCTAACTTATCAAATGAATAATCCGTACGAACGAGAAAAAAATGAGTCGACTTTGTCAATCTATCAACCACAACCTAGATCGCATCTTTTTTGCTCGGTGACAATGGCAACCCAGATACAAAATCCATCGTGACTCGATCCCACTTCCATTCAGGTATCATGATCAACTGAAGTAATCCCGAAGGCACTTGATGTTCCGCTTTCACTTGTTGACATATCAAACACTCTGAAACAAAGTCAGAAATGTCTCGTTTCATGCTGTGCCACTAGTATTGTTGTTTCAGATCGTTGTACATTTTCGTACTACCCGGGTGAACTGACATTCGGCTGCTATGAGCCTTGCTCAAAATTATCGAAATAAGCTCTAAATTTCTCGGAACACATAATCGATTTTTGAACCTCAAACAATCATTGCTATCAATCAAAAATTCTGAATCCTCTTTCGAAATACATAGTGCTCGTTTTGCAACTAATTCATCATCAACTTTTTGAGCTTCACGGATTTGTTGCATCAATAACAGTTTTGCTTTTAACTCTGCTACTAACACATCATCAGTAGACAAAAATTGGTGCACATTCATTGCTCGCAAAACAAACAGTAATTTGCGGCTTAAAACATCAGCAACCACGTTAGCCTTTCCCGGATGGTAATCAATGATAAGCTCGTAATCTTTCAATAATTCTAGCTAACGTCTTTGTCTCAAATTCAAATCTCTCTGAGTCATCAAGTATTTGAGGCTTTTGTGATCAGAATACACATGGCATTTTTCCCCGAACAAGTAGTGGTGCCAAATTTTCAAAGCGAAAACAATAGCAGCTAACTTGAGATCATGAATCGGATAGTTTTTCTCATGTGGCTTCAATTGTCTCGAAGCGTACGCTACTACTCTACCCTCTTGCATCAACACACAGCCCAAACCATTCAGAGACGCATCACTGTAGATCACAAATTCTTTACCTGATTCTGGCTAAACTAACACTAGAGCTTCAGTCAAAAGGGTTTTCAATTGATCAAAACTTTTCTGGCACTTTTCTAACCATTCAAATTTGACATTTTTCTGTAGCAACTTAGTCATCGGTGTTGCTATCATCGAGAAGCCTTTCACAAACCGTTTGTAACATCCAGCAAGTCTCAAAAAACTTTGAACTTTTGAAACATTTCTCTGAGGCTTCCAATCAAGTATAGCTGAAATTTTACTCAAATTGACTCGGATACCCGATACGGAAACAACATGCCCTAAAAAGCTGACTTCCCTCAACCAAAATTCACATTTACTGAATTTCGTATATAACTGCTTGTCTCAAAAAATTTACAATACCAACCTCAAGTGTTTGGTATGCTCGGTTTTGTCTCGTGAATAGATCAGGATGTCATCTATAAACACGACTATAAACTGATCCTAATACAGTCTAAAAATTTGATTCATTAAATCCATGAAAACCGCAGGGGCATTAGTGAGCCCAAACAGCATCACTAGGAACTCATAATGTCTGTATCTCGTTCTGAAAGCAGTTTTAGGCACGTCAGAGTCTCTAACTCGCAACTAATAATAACCCGATCTCAAGTCTATCTTTGAAAATACTGAGGCTCCTTCCATTTGATCAAACAAATCGTCAATTCGCGGCAATGGATATTTATTCTTTATCGTGACCTTATTAAGCTTACGATAATCAATACACATTCTCATGGTTCCGTCTTTCTTTTTCACAAACATCACTGGTGCACCCCAGGGAGAAAAACTCGGTCGAGCAAAACCTCTATGTGTCAACTCTTGCAACAGAGATATCAATTCTTTTAGTTCGGTTGTGCCATACGATACGGAGCTATCGAAATAGGTGTAATCCCTAGTACTAGTTCAATACCAAGCTCTACCTCCTGAACAGGTGGTAATCCAGGTAATTCCTCAGGAAATACATCCAGAAACTCACAAACCACTGGCACTGTCTCAAGTTTCTTTTCTGACTCCTTACTATCTAGTACATATGCAAGATAAGCTTCACACCTTTTTCACATATTCTGAGCTAACATCGAAGACCTTACTGCCGGTAATCCATTTAAATCAGTAGACTCAACTCGGATTATCTCATCATTCGAACATCTCAAGTCAATTGTCTTTCGCTTGTAATTCACTACCGCATCATGTATAGTTAACCAATCCATACCGAGAATGATATCAAACTCGTCAAACGATAATAGCATTAGATCAGCCGGAAAGCAAGAATCTCGGATCATAAGGGAACATTTCTTACACACTTTATCAACTAGCACATAACGGCCCAAAGGATTCGACACTCGAATCACAAACTCAGTAGACTCAACAGGTAGAGTCTTACTGGACATTTGCAATACAAGTATTTGAGGATGTACATTGTAACACCCTATGACCCTCATCCGTCGCTGGAATAGATTCACAAGGTATTACCTATCAGAAGACAGATCAGACTAACCATTCATATCCAATCATGCATAAAATATAGTTTCTTTAATTTTTCAACCATGAACAAATTTTAACCAAATTAAAATAACTAATAAATTTCAAAATAATTGACACATAAGTCCATTGAACCATATACTCATGTTTAGGAATTAAGCAAGCCATTTTCGTATGGCTAGAATATTTACAATTTCAAAATATAACTTGTTTCAAAAGAGAGCTAAGCCTATAAATGCCATCTTTTCAAATATAAACTATCAAAAAGTATCAAAACAGTGACGATAGTGTGGATGACTTTGGACTTGAATCCCCGAGCTCGTAGCTTTCAAACAAGATCTATAAAATAGGACAAACACAAAAACATTCATAGTAAGCAATTAAGCTTAGTAAGTCTTAAGTATTTTAAACAACAAAACTTATTTATGCACATTATTCACATATAACATATTCGAAATGCAACACTTATTAGCCGAATATGCATAGCCACATTAAATCCATTTCATTGACTTATCATTTCTTCAAAGTTCGAATTACATAATCACACCATCTAAATGACTCGAAGTAATTCTTTGATTCAACTTTATAGAGTTAATTCAGAGCACTGCATTCACATATAATTTCAATGATCATAATCACATATATAACATATACTTTCATGTACTAAATTCAAAATGGCCGAATATAAATATACACAACCACATTTCATATACTACTCGTTTCACTTCGTAATTTAATTCACATTATCCTCATATGCATAAACAATTTATATGTACCTGGACAATTTAATCTATCGAACGAATCTAGATGTCGTATAGCATAAATCCCATATTCATAGACTTTTTTATTTCACCGGCAATTAGCCTGCTAGGTATAAACCTGAACTTATCACCGGCACAAGGCCTGCTAGACATTCAGTCCGAAACTCATTCACCGACATTATGCCTGCTAGGCTCATGGCCCGAAACAATTTCACCAGCTAAAAGCTTGCTGAGCCATAGGCCCGAATAATAATTCGAATATAAATTTCACAAAATCATAATATATGAACTTCTTGTATTTATGCATTTCACACAAGTTAATCACATTAGTCCACTTAAACTTCATTCACTTATAATCACTTAATAACTATCAAACTATTGCTTCTTAATTTACCATTACATATCTTCCATCTCATGAATATAACTTATGGCAATATGATCATAACAATTTCCTTATTTCACTTTCATGCATACCATTCGGCTTTATATATGTATATATATGTACATATACTAAAAGTATGGCTAAATTCTCGTGACATATCATGATTCATTCACAAATAACTTATAAATACTTAAAACTTACCTCGAGTATTTCTGAACAACTACGAGTCAGCTATTCAACTACTTTAGCTTTCCCCTTATTCGAATTTGCCCCTCTATGCTCTTGAGCTTAAATTCAACAATTTTAAACTAGTCATTATTCGACTATTCAAGCATTACTTCAAAAATATAATATATATATTCGACTTTCACACATATAGATCATAGTAAACAAAAGTCATATACATTATAGGTCATCTTTGACCTCTCTATTTTCATCAATTTGAACCATTCCTTGACCAAATATTACATTCGGCATTTTTTTTTATGTCTATTCATCCCAAATACAATTAATTAATTCATCCTTTAACCTTAAACACATTCGGCCTTAAAATACAAAAAAATTAACATTTCCTTTGTACACACCCTTAAAACCAAATGCATAATTCATTCTTCTTAACATATTTATACCTCATAACTATACTTATTTCCCACCTATCAATCATCATCCGAACATGTATATGTAAGATACATATTAATCCTTAGTCAATTATCATTCGTCTTAACATGATTAATTTCCATTTTCAATATCGTAGAAACCTAGGTTAGCCGAATATACAATTTCACCTATGCATAAATAGAACTCACATTCCATTAAGCTTACATTATTCAAAATCATATCATTAATGCATAAAGCCGAACCTTTAGACATACAAACATCTTTTTCTCAAAGCACTTAAACGGCAAATATTCTTTTTCTAACATTTTAATACTTAACATTTTCTTAAATCATTATTCAAGTTCAAATTCGGCTAACACACATATAAGTACTAGCAACTAAATATTAACTTTGCATTTCACCATAATAGCATTGCCATTAAACAATTAAGCCACAATTATTCAATTTTACCAAGCTCAACTCATCTATTATCAACCCTCAATACACAAAAGCATCAAAAACAACATCAAAGAAATACAAACATCCATGACTGAATGTCATCTTCATCAATTTACAAAAAAATTTTGCCATGAGCTAGCTTCTATACTTGATGACCACTCCAAATATACAAAGATTTTCAATGAAAGAGCATTAAACACACTTTAATGAACTTAAAGGTGACCGAATGCCTTAACTTCAATTTCTTCTTTTCTTTCTTTAGGTACGGCAATGGAAGTAGAAAAAGATGAACCAACTTTGTTTTTATCACCCTTTTCTTTTAATAAAAATTCATATTTCATATTATTAATCCATTAAACATTTAATTAATTAATATAAAAGACATAAAATGTCAATCATCCACTAACCTTGCCGTTCACTAACTTAAGGACGGAGGTATTTGACATGCAAGTCCCCATATTTTAAACCATACAATATTTGGCCACTACAAATTAACCTATCACATTTTCAAGTTTCTCACATAAGTCCTTTTTAATAATTCCACATTCAAATGACAAAATTAATACACGATACTTTCACACATGAAACTTCACATATAATAAACATAGAAAAGAGTATTTAAATAATTTTGTGACTAGGTTTTGTGGTCCCGAAACCACTTTCCGACTAGGGTCAAATTAGGGCTGTCACATACCTGAGCAGCTGGAAGCAAGATTTTGTGCAAATAGAATTAACGACATTTTAGCTTATGATGGCTTAGCTTAATGTATTTGCGTTGTTTTTTCACAAAAAAATGATTAGATAGAAATTCTTACATATTTTGGAGTCAAACTATAATTTTACCATATATTAATTTATGATTTTATGAATTTTGAGGGTCTAAAATAGAAATATCTCATTTAAAGGGCCAAAGACCCAGCATGCACTCTCTTTATGTTGCTTCTAATAAAAATTTAAAATATTACTGAAAATATAATTTTTTTAAACATTCAAAAAAACCAGTTAACAAATAAACTAATAAATATTTTAAAATGTAATATTCATAACATTTAATAAATTTATTTCTAGTAATGTGTATTATTTTTTAAAAATATATATTGTAAGATTTCATATTTAAATAATATTATGAAAATTTCAAAATTTATTTTTTATTTTAAACATTATTCGCATAAATTTAAATATGTTAAAAAACTTTTTTTCAAAATCATTCAAATTAAAGAGATTTTTAGAAACATTGAAATCAGTAAAATAAGGAGTATAAATGTAATAAAAAAAGGTGGAAGATCTTCTTTAATAAATAGTAAATGGAGAGGGTTTATAGGAAAATATCCCATCCGCCTAGGCTATAAAAATATCATTTTCTTTCTTCCTTGCATTTCTAATGTTCCAACTTTTTTTTTCTTTTTCTTATTATTCTTATACTTTATCAAAGTTGTGAATTTAATTCTTGAACTTTAATTTTATCATTTTTAGTGTTCATACTTTCAAATTTTAAAATTCCAGTCCTTATCAACCAACCAAAGGCGGATATAGGGGGGACTGGCAGGGGCCCTTGGCCCCTTAAAATGGAAAATTTCTATTTAGACCATTGAATTTTTTTTAAAATTTTAAATTAGTAAAGATAAAATTTTACTTTGGCCCTCTTAAATTTATAAAAATTCGATTTAATCCTTAAAAAATTATAAATATATAGACTATAAAAAATTAACATTTCATTCAGCCCCCTCTAAAAATTTATTCTGACTTCGCCTCTGCAACCAACAACAATTAAACTTATTAAGTTTTTCTGTTTCCAAAATATGATGCGACAAACATAATATCATATATATAATATCATGTCAGTTTGTTATTTCTATATATTACTCACTAAAAATCGAGTTAATGGACTAACGACTATCATTTGCGTCAATATTAAAATTTCAAATTTCTAAAGTATGTTTACTTAGAATGATCCAGTTGAAAATTATGGATAAATGGCTAGCTTGGCCTTGCTGTTACGGTCAAGAAATGCTTTTGAAAAGCACAATTTGGACAAAAAAAAGTTTTTTTTTGGAAACTATAATGGTGATAATACTCTGGAATGACATATTTTTATGTATTAATTACATATTTATTTTGAGTATGATCCTACTAATTTGAGTTATTTATAGTCTTTTATCTTGTAGAAACTAAATTGAAGTCTAAAGAAATTTGTGGGCAAAAAGCATGAATTTAAAGATAAAATTGGCCAGCATGCTAAATAGGAAAGAAGTTGTGCCGAAAATGCAAAGTGTAGAAGACTTAGGGGAAAAACTGCAAAGAAGAGATTTTATAAACACAAGACTCTATTTAAATTTTAATTATATTAGGATTATTGTTAAGATTATTTAGATTTAATTTTAGCTTTTATCTTTATTTATCTTTTAGAATTTAATTAGGAATAGACTAGGTTTTCTAAGTAGATAAATAAGGGATGGAGTGACACAAATTAACACTCATCTTTTCTGTAAAAGCTTCCTCTCCCAAAAAGCTCTAGCTTTTTTATTCCTTTTATTTATTCAATAAAATTCCATATTATTAAATATATTTCTTTTTTCCTGAAAAGCATGAGCCACTAAACTCATCTAGCCAAAGGTTGTCGAGATTCCTCAAAAAAGGTTCATGAGGCTTAGAATCTGCACTTAGCCTTCTTAACGAGTAGTCATCGTTTCTTCGCATTATGGGACTGACGCTTCCATCCATGTCTTTCCAAAAGTGATATTTTCATCTTATGCAAAGGCGGCCGCTTTGTATGTTTTAGGAAGGTTACAAAGTCAATTCGTTAGCTTACTGTGTCAGTGGTTGTGAAGCCCAAGAGACAAAATGGCGTGGCATTCGGCATTGAGAAATGATGATCTACTGTAAGATGGTCCCACAAAAGTGACGGTTGGCTAGAGTCAGGTTCCCCTAAATCATAAGTCCAAAATCTAAGTGGAGGTAGTGGTCATAGGTGTCCACTTCAACTATAACTGGCTTATTCTATTTGAGAAGGATCACTTAAAAGCCTAGGATTGAACCCAAGGAGGATCGAGATAATCGGAGGCTGGAATCTCTCCATCAAAGACTCTTTTTTCTCAACTCTATTTATTTTTACAATTTCAATTTCAATTTACGCAATCTCGATTCATCCGAACTTTAATTCTATTTTTTATTTTTTATTTCCAGGTATGCCGTTTTTCTTGGGCACGACTCTGTCCAGGATCTTGAAAATAGGAATTTGTTTAAATCCAGTCCCTGAGGATTTGACCTTACTTCTCTTATACTATTCTTTTCATTATTTTATAAGGATAGGATATTTTTTGCGCTCTCAACGACGCATCAAATTTTGGCACCATTGTTGGGGACTGGTAACGTACTAATCTTGTTTTTTTTTCGTTTCTTATGACCAGATCTGCTCCAGGTATTCTTGTGTTTGATTCAAAAATAGAGAAGACTGCAAAAGCTAATCGCAAGGAAACAAAGCGACGTAAAAAGCAGTTAGAGGTGGTAGGGACTCAGAGTAACCTACCGCCGAAAATAGAAGTAGACGACGAAGTTGAGTCTAGGGTTAACGAAAACCCTACTCAAACACTAGAAAATGAAAGAGTAGGAGTTGATCCACCAGAAGAAGTGTTTAACACTAGGGTTAACGAAAAGCCATATCTAGCAAATCAACCTATGGTTCAAACGATTCGACAATTGGCTGAAGCTCTTGCAGAACAACTATTGTTATGCATTGCATATCCTATTATGGATACTGATTTTGAACCAAAGTCAGGTTTAATCCAGTTACTACCGACTTTTTGTGGGTTGAAAAAAAAATCCCCACAAACATCTGAAAGAGTTTCATACGGTTTGTCTTAGCACGAAACCTTATACCGTAACTGAGGATCAAATCAAATTGTGTGCTTTCCCTTTTTCCTTAGCAGATTTTGCTAGGGAGTGGTTATTTTATCTAGCCCCTGAGTCTATTACAACTTGAACTGATCTTTCTAGTTTGTTTCTCAATAGGTTTTTTCTAGCACCGCATACTGCTGAGTTAAGAAAGGAGATCATTGGGATAAGGAAAAAAGAGATGTTAATTCTCTTTACGACTATTGGGAGCGATTTAAGAAGTTGTGTGCAAGTTCCCCATAACATGGGATCACAGAAAAGTCTCTGCACCAATACTTCTATGAGTCTTAAAGTCCATAGAGATGAATATGGTAGATGCCGCCAGTGGAGGAGCGTTGGTCAATATAACTCCCCAACAAGCAAGGGACTTGATATCCGCGATGGTTGCAAATACCCAATAATTTCGAGCCAATCCTGAACCCACTAGAAGGGTTCACCAACTAAGTAATTCAACTTTAAAAAATAAAGTTGATAGACCTACTAATATCATGAATTCTCTTTTGGCAGTAAAAATATGACCAACCCAACTGTGTGGAATTTTCGTAACACCCGAACATACAACTGATGCTAGTTTGTGTGACGATCCTATGGCCTATTTAGATGCTGTGGGGAACTTTCTTGGACTGCCCCAAAGGCGATATGACACCTATACAAATACATATAACCCAGGATGGAAAAATCATCCTAACTTGAGTTATAAGGCAAACCTATAGTATAACCAGCCATACCAAAACCAATTTCCACAATAGTAACTACATTCAGGTGCCTCTCTAGAAACCATGGTCAATAAATTAGCAACTAATGTTCTTGATTTCCAACAGCAAACACAACATCAAACTCTTGAGTTCCAAAATGAAACAAAGGATTCTAAATAGAAAACCAAGCTGTCTATAAGAGAGTTGAACACATCAATTGAGAAAATGAACTCACAAGGAAAGTTGCCGCCACAAACAGAACCTAACCCAAGATAACACGCAAGTGCAGTGACGTTGTGAACTGGAAAAGTACTGGAATCAAATCCTGGCAGAAATCTTGATCAAGATTTCACCCAAAAAAAGTAGAAGAATGATGAACAAGTCCTACGAAACCTCCATTGCCCATAATTCAACCTCTGTTTCTAGGACGATTGAACCAATATCGGATAGGTAAGGAGGAAAAAGAGATCATCGAAACATTCAGAAACATCAAGATCAACATACTATTGTTGGATGCCATCAAACAAATTCCACGATATGCCAAGTTCCTTAAGGAGCTTTGCACCAACAAGTGAAAATTGACTGGAAATGAAAGAGTAAGTGTTGGCGAAAATGTATTTGCGATATTGCAACAGAAGATGCCAGCAAAATGCAAAGATAGGGGCATGTTTGCAATACCATGCAAAATAGGCCACTTAGGAATAAAAAAAGCCATGTGTGATTTAGGAGAATCCATAAATGTAATTTCTTTTTCTATTTTTGAATCACTTAACGAGAGTTTTTTTTTATTATGAAAAAAGGTGTTATCATTCAACTAGCAGATAGGTCTGTTGTGCATCCGGAAGAAGTCCTTGAGGACGTATTAGTGAAAGTCAACGGACTTATCTTTCCTGTGGACTTTTATGTGATAAAAATAGAAGAGGATAACGCTCTTGCATCTTCAGATATCTTGTTGGGGCAACCTTTCCTTGGTACTGCAAATATTAAGATTGAAGTGCATAGCGGAACACTCACAATGGAGTTTGACAGAGAGATCGTGAAGTTTAACGTTTATGGTGCTATTAGTCATCCTAGTGAAATTTTGAATAAAATTTAATAAATAAAAGGAACAAAAAAGCTAGAGCTTTTCAGGAGAGGGAGCTTTTACAAAAAAGATGAGTGTTAATTTGTGTCACTCCATCCCCTATTTATAGTACTTAGAAAACCTAGTTTATTCCTAATTAAATTCTAAAAGATAAATAAAGATAAAAGCTAAAATTAAATCTAAATAATCTTAACAATAATCCTAATATAATTAAAATTTAAATAGGGTCTTATGTTTATAAAATCTCTTCTTTACAGTTTTGCCCCTAAGTTTTCTACACTTTGCATTTTCGGTACCGCTTCTTTCCTATTTTACATGCTGGCCCATTTTATCTTTAAATTCATGCTTTTTGCCCACAAATTTCCTTTTGCCTTCAATTTAGTCCCTACAAGATAAAAAACCATAAATAGCTCAATTTAGTAGGATCATTCTCAAAATAAATATGTAATTAATACATAAAAATATGTCATCCCAGAGTATTATCAAATTCCCCCTACTTAGCCTATTCTTGCCCTCAAGTATGGTTCCTATCCACTGTGTAATTTACATTTTACCATGAAAGAAGTATCACTCCAAAGTTTTATAAAAATTAGGCATAACGCACATGAAAATAAAAAAACCTTTAGCTTGCTTTAAGTAAAACTGAAAAAGTATTCCAATTTAAACACACAAAAATTAAACCGTCTTGGATTATTTCATGAAAATTAGGTAATGTACTAAACTTACCAAGACACCCTATTTGTTTTCACCCTCAGCCCCCAAATGCAATTCTATATTATTATATTATATTTTTCTTTTTTTTTACTTTTTTCACCATATATTGAACCTTTTGACACGAAGA
This sequence comes from Gossypium hirsutum, assembly GCF_007990345.1. Lineage (NCBI taxonomy): Eukaryota > Viridiplantae > Streptophyta > Magnoliopsida > Malvales > Malvaceae > Gossypium > Gossypium hirsutum. Next base: position 68,776,340 of record NC_053433.1, read on the forward strand.
GAGATGACAACCCAAGCATCTCACCCCGGTTACTCAGCCCAATATATTAAATTGTAATTTCAGTTTTACTTAAAGCAAGCTAAAGGTTCTCTTTATTTTCATATGCATTACGCCTAATTTTTATAAAACTTTGGAGTGATACTTCTTTCATGGTAAAATCTAAATTACATAGTGGATAGGAACCATACTTGAGGGCAAGCATGGGCAAAGTAGGAAAATTTGATAATACTCTGAATGACATATTTTTATGTATTAATTACATATTTATTTTGAGTATGATCCTGCTAATTTGAGCTATTTATGGTTTTTTATCTTGTAGGGACTAAATTGAAGGCAAAAGGAAATTTGGGGGCAAAAAGCATGAATTTAAAGATAAAATGGGCCAACATGCGAATAGGAAAGAAGTGGTGCCGAAAATGAAAAGCGTGGAAGACTTGGGGATAAAAATACAAAGATGAGATTTTATAAACACAAGACTCTATTTAAATTTTAATTATATTAGGATTATTGTTAAGATTATTTAGATTTAATTTTAGCGTTTATCATTATTTATCTTTTATAATTTAATTAGGAATAGACTAGGTTTTCTATTTAATATAAATAGGGGATGGAGTGACACAAATTAACACTAATCTTTTTTGAAAAAGCTCACTCTCCCAAAAAGCTCTAGCTTTTTTCTTCCTTTTATTTATTCAATAAAATTCCATTTTTTAAATTTATTTCTTTTTTCCCAAAAAGTATGAACCATTAAACTCATCTAGGCAAAGGTTTTCGAGATTTCTCAAAAAAGGGTCATGAGGCTTAGAATCTGCACTTAGTCTTCTTAACGAGTATTCATCATTTCTCCGCATTACGGGACTGACACTTCCGTCTATGTCCTTCTAAAAGTGATCTTTTCATCTTGTGCAAAGGTGTCTGCTTTGTATGTTTTGGGAAGGTTGCAAAGTTGGTTCGTTAGCTTATTGCGTCAGTGGTTGTCAAGCCCAAGAGACAAAATGGCATGGCATTCGCCATTGAGAAATGATGATGTAGTGTAAGACGATCCCACAAAAGTGGCAGTTGGATAGAGTCAGGTTTCTCTAAATCGTAAGTTTCAAATCTAAGTGGAGCTAGTGGTCGTAGGCATCCTCTTCCACGATACTATGGCCCATTTAGATGCTGTGGAGAACTTTCCTAGACCGACCCAAAGGTGATATGACCTCTATACAAATACATATAACCCAGGATGGAAAGACCATCCTAACTTGAGTTACAGGGCAAACCTGTAGTAGAACCAGCCACACCAAAACCAATTTCCACAACAGCCAAGAGATTTAGGTATCTCTCTAGAAACCATGGTCAATAAATTAGCAGCTAATGTCCTTGATTTCCAACAGCAAATACAACAAAAAAACTCTTGATTTCCAAGAGGAAACAAAGGATTTTCAACAGAAAATCGAGGTGTCTATAAGAGGGTTGACCACATCAATTGAGGAAATGAACTCATAAGGAAAGTTGTCATCACAAACGGAACCTAACCCAAGACAACACGCAAATGTAGTGACATTGTGAAGTGGCAAAGTACTGGAACCAAATCCTGGCAGGAATCTTGATGAAGATTTCGCGCAGAAAAAGTAGGAGGACGATGAACAAGTCTGAACGAAACCTCCATTGCCAATAATTCAACCTCCATTTCTAGGACGATTGGACCTGTAACACCCCAGACTTGGCCTAGAAGTCTAGACCGAATTCGGAATGCTACATTGATCACCGAAGTGATCGTAGGAAAATTTTACAAAACAACTCATCTAAGTGAACCTAATGTATTTAAAACCATTTAATAATCAGTCAATAAAATTTACAATAAGAATATAAAACCTAAAATAAACGTACGAATGAAAATCTAAAATGGAAATTGTACCACTGTATTATTAAGCCTTACAGTTCAAAGTTAACTAAATAACAAAACTGTAACGAAAAACAAAACTGATAATTTATTTGCTTGCGAGACTGTCCGACACCTCCGCTTACTAAGTCCAACATCCAGAACTTCGAAGTGTACTTGAAAGGGGAAATAGAAGAGGGGGTGAGCCACTTGAGCTCAGTGTGAGATCAAAACCTATTATCTACAGATCCAGAAATAGTACAGAATGGAACATACTTACAGAAATATTCAGAACCAGTCGATATATGCAAAACAAACTTACCAACAGATGACTGTTGAGCATATTCGCCCAAAATCTAACACATACCATATGTACTTTACAGTCATATGGTCAATTAGACACACACACAGTCACAATAACAGTTCAGTCAAACAGTTGCAGACCGAATCTACTGAATTCATATAAGCACAAGAGCCTTTCAGTCAAACAGTAACGTATTCAATCACAGTATCACATTCAGCCATGGTATCAGTAATTCTCAACCATTCAAAAGTTTTAATTCAGTTGAACAGATCAATTCAGCCATGAGTTACAAAATTCCCACCCATCCAGCCAACACACCTCTCCATCCCCCATCACTCCTTTTAAGAGCTTTAAGCTCGTCCCACCAATAGTTCCACTCAAGACCTCGTAAGGTCCATCCAACCCTACACTCCCACTGCTGTCCCCTGGGTTGCCCAACAACGATGGCTATTAGGATTGTCCACGACCCTCTGGGTATTGGGGCTAACAGTGGGCAGATAAACTTCCAGTCTCGTATATTACGTAGCAAAGCTAGCATATCAATTGCACTGTGCAATGCAGCAAACCGCGGTACAGACATGTAGTATAAACTGCCAGATCAGATAGTGGTACATAGCGTAGCTAATGTACATGTGGTACAGTGCAATGCGGTAATCCAGTATACCAATAGGTTGCAGTAAAACTACCAATTCAATCAATGTTACGTAGCGTAGCTAACGTACATGTGGTACTGTAACACCCCGTACCCGAGACCGTTGTCGGAGTCGAACACAAGGTGCTAACCGACTTAATTAATTTACTTACACAGTCCACTTTTAAAAGTTTCCAGGTAGTTGGCTAACTGCATCACTGTCACCTTAAAAATCATATCTTGAGTTCCAAAGCTCAAAAATCAGTTCCATAATTTTTTTTCCTGAAACTAGACTCACATGTCCATCTACAGATTTTTTTCTAGAATTTTTGGTTGAGCCAATTAGTACAGTTTATTAGTTAAAGTCTCCCCTGTTTCAGGGTTCGACTACACTGCCCTTTGCGCATTACGACTTGGATATCTCCCTGTACTGGGCTTCAATACTGATGTTGTTTGTTTCTATAGAAACTAGACTCGAAACGGAATCTGTACATATATGGCATGACTTATAATTATCTCTGGTTAATTTATAATGAATTTCCAAAGTCGGAACAGGGAATCAAGAAACCGTTCTGGCCCTATCTCACGAAAACTTAAATATCTCTTAACATACTGTTCATATGATCATTTCGTTACTTTCCTATGAAAATAGAGTCATCAAGGTTCGATTACATAATTTATTCACTATTTAATTCCATTCCTACTATTTTTAGTGATTTTTCACATTCACGTCACTGCTGCTATTAGCATCTATTTTTAAGGTAAACTTTACCTATTTCATGATCCTCCATGGATCAACTAGAGTTTGTCATACATATACCAAAAGTGATCATGAATGACTATTCCCATGGCTAACCGTTACCAACATTTCCATACCTCTCGACAAAAAACATACAAAACGATTTTAATGCTACGATCAAAGTATATTTAAGCCATTTTCGCATGACTATCCAAATTTACACAAAACCGAAGGATACATGACCAACAACAAAAAGGGTAGTCCTATACATGCCATTTTCAGAGTTCAACCAAAAGTATACCAAAAGGGCTTTGATAGTGTGGGCGACTTCGACTTCAATAATCCCAAGTCCGATAGCTGATGAACCAAAATCTATAAAACAGAGATTCAAAGAACGGAGTAAGCATTTAATGCTTAGTAAGTTTTAAGCAAAACAAAGTGTTCTTAATCACTATCATTGGTCATTCATTTCAACTGTTCGATGAAGTTAATCTAGAGCTTCATCTCGATCTATAATATCATTAAACGCAACACTTGGCTGCCACATATATACTTTCGAATAATAATGACCTAGATGGTCAAATATTTCCAAAGCACATTCTTCATCGATTTTCAACTTTCAATAATCCTTTCCACTTGTTCATAATCACATCCATACTTTTAAGTATTTCAACATGACAAGTACTAAATTACCATAGGCACATAAAGAACCAAACATATTCCTTATCACATATACGTAAGCTTACAAATCATAATCCTTACCTTGTACTGGCACATCTAGCTCAACCCAACCCATACTCAAATCATAAGGCTTTTGGGCAGAATATGCACTAATACATCGAATATTTCATCGCATACTTTATTATACAAACATACCATTACCAATTAGATCATTCTCATATTTGGAGTTATAATATTAATCACATTTACCTACCTCTTTGATACTAATAATTCACCTCGAAATCACTCCACCGATGAGTAAGTAATACGTACCTGAACATCTTAAATACATAATACTTATTTGATGGTAACTTAATGCAGATACTCAATATCAAAGTCTTACTTGAATCCTAGCATTTAGCCGTCGGGTCTTTAAAGATCGGATATAGTACGAGCACGAAGCCTACGGACATTAATCAGGATAATATTCTCGCATAAAGCCTGCGGGGTTTTAACCCAGATATAGTACTGACACAAATGCCCTTCGGGACTTATCACATTTATACACTTTCACATCCATCACATTGGCCATTCGGCCTTATCACATATATACACTTTCACATTCATCACATTGGCCATTAGGTCTTATCTCATATATACACTTTCACATTCGTCACATTGGCCATTCGGCCTTATCACATATATACACTTTCACATTCATCACGTTGGCCACTCGGCCCTATCACATATATATATACTTTCACATTCATCACATTGGCCACTCGGCCCTATCACATATATATACTTGTACATCAATTTCATCATAACAAAATTGACTAGGTATACTAGTCATTTGTGGCTTATAGCTTCACTTTAATACGGATTTGGTACTTTGATTACCAATGTTTAATCGATAGCTTATAAGCAACTCAAATGGTTTTATTAAGGTTTACAACAAAATCCCAAATTCAGCACAAGCTGTTTTTCCTGAGCAACAGTCATTAAATTATTCGTAAATGGAGCTACGAAACTCCAAATGAAGTGCCGTTAATTTTCCCTGAAAATAGACTCATACATATCTTATCCAGAAAATTTTCAGAATTTTCGGTTTGGCCAATCAATACCAGATTTTTCTTAAAGTTTCCCCTGTTTCACTGTTTGACTAATCTGACCACTCTTCACTACGAATCAAATTTCTCATTGTACGGAATTCAAAATGTGTTCTATTTTATTTCATTTGAAACTAGACTCATTAAGGAGTCTAAGACTATAAATTTTATCTTATAAAAATTTTTGTACAAATTATAATGATTTTCTAAAAACAGAACAAGGGATTTCGGAGTCATTCTGCCACAGTCCCACACAACTTTAAATATCTCTTTATAGGAAATTTCTTTGCTTCCACGGTCTCTTTTATAAGAAACTAGACTAACTAAGCTTTGATTACATATTTTATTCAGCCTATAATTCCACGCCAACAATTTATAGTGATTTTCTAAAATCACGTTACTGCTGCTGTCCAAAGCAAATTATTACAATTTGCTCTTAAATTTCCAAGTCCAAACACTTATGAACTTACGTTTTGAGTTTAAGACATATCATGGCCACATCATATCTTATTAACTCAACTCATTATGTCCTATTTTGATTGAATTTACTCAATGTTTGATCACTTAAAACTTACCTCGAAAGTGGTCGACGATTAGGTATCCACGGCTATTCGTTTACATTCTCTTTTTCCCCTATCCGACTTTGATCCTCTTTGCTCTTAAGCTAAAGCCGCAGAGCACTTTCGAACACCATCACTCAGCTTGGATTGAAGCATCGGATACAAAAACTTTAACCTTCATGTACAATTAATTTCGGCATTCAATCCCCTTAAATTTCAGCTTGTAAAACAATTAATAGCAGTTTTAGACATCATAGTCTTCACCCATTTAGACAACATTCTTTAACATCTAAATAGCTCATTTATATATCATTTGTTCATTAACAACTTCAACCATTATTAATATAAATTTACAATCACTTAGATAACATTAATTGTCGTCTAAACAAAAAAAATTTTTTGCTGCATTAAAACACTAAACAACAGTCCTTAAAACAACATAAATACACCACTATCTGAACGTCATTAACAACACAATATTCAAACAGCATCAATACCACAATCAGATAGCATAAGCAGGGCAGCAATGAACAATACCAACAAGGTAAAATTCGGACAATGATTTAACATTTTCAACAATTGTCAAACACAAGAGAATAAAAGTTCAAGGAAAGCTCACTAAGGTTCCCAACACCGATTCTACCTATTCAATTTGCTCTTTCCCTTTTCTACTACAACCTTCTCCTACCTTGTTAGCTAAATACAATCAACCCCAAAGTTACAAAAATGGATTATAACAACACAAGCATTCACTAAATTCTTTTAACACAAGTGAGAAACTCTTCATCTACTAGACATGCAACATTTGCAACTAGAAAAGAAAACCTTCTCCTCTCCCACATATTCGTCAAGCTCAAACCAACAATGCAACCAGAATTTGTCAACGAAAAGCTATGGGCAAGGGAGAGTTTAGAAGAGTTACCCTTCTACTTGAAAATTTTAACTTCTAAGCAAACAAATTTCATGGTTTTCCACTACATGCAGCTGCCCTCTCCTTTCTAGCTTCATTCCTTTCTTCCTCTTTTCATTTCGGCCAAGAAGAACCGATTTCTTCTTTTCTTTCCTTCTCAAGTCACGGCAATGGGGGGGAACATGGATGAGACAACTTTGTTCTCATCACCCCTCCCTTTTCATTTCTTTATTACTAACCCTTTATTATATTCTTTCTCCCATAACACACTAACACAACATGTTTCCAACATGTTTCACCCCATAACATTTTGTCCACTCTCATGCTCATGGCCGACCACTACTAATTAGGGGGGAAATTGACATGCAAGTCCACCCTTTTTATTTCATGCACTAATAGATCCTTATGTTTTGACCTATCACATTTCAAAAGTGTCACACATAAGTCCTATTGACTAAATTCGCATGCAATTTACTTAATCAAAGCTTAAAACTTTCACACATTCGTATTCACATATAATAGTCATAAAATATGACGGCTAATTATTTTTATGACTCGATTTTGTGGTCCCGAAACCACTTTTTGACTAGGGTCAAATTAGGGGTGTCACAGGTACAGTGCAATGCGGTAATCTACTATACCATTATCAGTAAAACCCACGACCCTTAGGGTATTGGGACCGCCCTCAACCCTCTGGGTATTAGGGGTTATCAGTAACCGGAAGAATAACTTCCAGTTCAGTCAATCTCCCTTCTCTTGAAAAATCCCACCCAAAATAGTTTATGCATAGGTATGAATGCAGTCAGATGTACACAATCAGAATACCAATTCAATTAGTCAATCAAAAGCAAACACTTGCATCCTATCAGTCAGTTACAAAATCAGACATGTGCACTCTTATAACTCGAGTTCAGTATCAAGCTTATTCTATCACCAATCACAATTAATCACACATATCAAGCCCAGATCAGAGTCATAGTTACCCTCAGTAAAGATCAGTCGAGGTTTGGAACACACAAAGTTACGATTATAATTAAATTGACCTAAAATCAAAACTTGGTGAAATAGGGCCACATGCAAGTGTGCTCCGGTCATATGGGGGTCCAAACGCCCGTGTGAAGGGTAGCACACAGCCGTGTGAACAGGCTGTGTAACTCACTATCCAATTTTTCTAAAATAAAGTACAGGGTAGAGACAGCCGTATGAGGGTCTCACACGCCCGTGTGCCACCAGACATGGCCGTGTGTTCCGAAACACACACCCATGTGCAATCCCTAAATCCCCAAATCTGTCACATGACCGTGTGGCCAGGCTGTTTGACCCCAAAACTCAGAATCCCTAATTCTTGAAACCCACACGCCCATGTGCGTAAGGGACACGGCCGTGTAAAATTTAACAAAATCCCCAAATCGGCCACACGACCGTGTGGCTCTAAAATTGGCCCAGAACCCTAATTTCCAAATCCACACGGCAGCGTGTCTCGGCTTTTATCTGCAAGGAATAGTGGCTCCTCAAACCTTATTATGATAAGGACAATGGGACATCATTCATCTATCATACATGTATATCATGGCATTTTAAGTTAAATACCAAATTCAATTACTCAAAACTTACTTATGTTATACCCTTCTCAATATTGACACATCATAAGCATGTCTTAGTCCTCTCAATACCATCTGCTACAGCTCGATCGGGATCGGAATTCATTACAATAAATAAACACATTTTCAATTGTCAGAAATCACCACACTATCAAATATTCACATAATGGCATGTATAGCTAGACCCAAACGTATTACGGTAGTCCTAGAATTGACTAAACCGTGGCTCAGATACCAATAAAATTGTAACACCCCGTACCCGAGACCGTTGTCGGAGTCGAACACAAGGTGTTAACCGACTTAATTAATTTACTTACACAGTCCACTTTTAAAAGTTTCTAGGCAGTTGGCTAACTACGTCACTGTCACCTTAAAAATCATATCTTGAGTTCCAAAGCTCAAAACACAGTTCCGTAATTTTTTTTCCTGAAACTAGACTCACATGTCCATCTACAGATTTTTTTCTAGAATTTTTGGTTGAGCCAATTAGTACAGTTTATTAGTTAAAGTCTCCCCTGTTTCAGGGTTCGACTACACTGACCTTTGCGCATTACGACTTGGATATCTCCCTGTACTAGGCTTCAATACTGATGCCGTTTGTTTATATAGAAACTAGACTCGAAAAGGAATCTGTACATATATGGCATGACTTATAATTATCTCTGGTTAATTTATAATGAATTTACAAAGTCGGAACAGGGAATCCAGAAACCGTTCTGGCCCTGTCTCACGAAAACTTAAATATCTCTTAACATACTATTCATATGATCATTTCGTTACTTTCCTATGAAAATAGAGTCATCAAGGTTCGATTACATAATTTATTCACTATTTAATTCCATTCCTACTATTTTTAGTGATTTTTCACATTCACGTCACTGCTGCTATCAGCATCTATTTTTAAGGTAAACTTTACCTATTTCATGATCCTCCATGGATCAACTAGAGTTTGTCATACATATACCAAAAGTGATCATGAATGACCATTCCCATGGCTAACCGTTACCAACATTTCCATACCTCTCGACAAACAACATACAAAACGATTTTAATGCTATGATCAAAGTATATTTAAGCCATTTTCGCATGGCTATCCAAATTTACACAAAACCGAAGGATACATGACCAACAACAAAAAGGGTAGTCCTATACATGCCATTTTCAGAGTTCAACCAAAAGTATACCAAAAGGGCTTTGATAGTGTGGGCGACTTCGACTTCAATAATCCCGAGTCCGATAGCTGACGAACCAAAATCTATAAAACAGAGATTCAAAGAACGGAGTAAGCATTTAATGCTTAGTAAGTTTTAAGCAAAACAAAGTGTTCTCAATCACTATCATTGGTCATTCATTTCAACTGTTCGATGAAGTTAATCTAGAGCTTCATCTCGATCTATAATATCATTAAACGCAACACTTGGCTGCCACATATATACTTTTAAATAATAATGACCTAGATGGTCAAATATTTCCAAAGCACATTCTTCATCGATTTTCAACTTTCAATAATCCTTTCCACTTGTTCATAATCACATCCATACTTTTAAGTATTTCAACATGACAAGTACTAAATTACCATAGGCACATAAAGAACCAAACATATTCCTTATCACATATACGTAAGCTTACAAATCATAATCCTTACCTTGTACTGGCACATCTAGCTCAACCCAACCCATACTCAAATCATAAGGCTTTTGGGCAGAATATGCACTAATACATAAGAATATTTCATCGCATACTTTATTATACAAACATACCATTACCAATTAGATCATTCTCATATTTGGAGTTATAATATTAATCACATTTACCTACCTCTTTGATACTAATAATTCACCTCGAAATCACTCCACCGATGAGTAAGTAATACGTACCTGAACATCTTAAATACATAATACTTATTTGATGGTAACTTAATGCAGATACTCAATATCAAAGTCTTACTTGAATCCTAGCATTTAGCCGTCGGGTCTTTAAAGCTCGGATATAGTACGAGCACGAAGCCTACGGACATTAATCAGGATAATATTCTCGCATAAAGCCTGCGGGGTTTTAACCCGGATATAGTACTGACACAAATGCCCTTCGGGACTTATCACATTTATACACTTTCACATCCATCACATTGGCTATTCGGCCTTATCACATATATACACTTTCACATTCATCACATTGGCCATTAGGTCTTATCTCATATATACACTTTCACATTCGTCACATTGGCCATTCGGCCTTATCACATATATACACTTTCACATTCATCACGTTGGTCACTCGACCCTATCACATATATACACTTTCACATTCATCACGTTGGCCACTCGGCCCTATCACATATATATATACTTTCACATTCATCACATTGGCCACTCGGCCCTATCACATATATATACTTGTACATCAATTTCATCATAACAAAATTGACTAGGTATACTAGTCATTTCTGGCTTATAGCTTCACTTTAATACGGATTTGGTACTTTGATTACCAATGTTTAATCGATAGCTTATAAGCAACTCAAATGGTTTTATTAAGGTTTACAACAAAATCCCAAATCAGCACAAGCTATTTTTCCTGAGCAACAGTCATTAAATTATTCGTAAATGGAGCTACGAAACTCCAAATGAAGTGACGTTAATTTTCCCTGAAAATAGACTTATACATATCTTATCCAGAAAATTTTCAGAATTTTTGGTTTGGCCAATCAATACCAGATTTTTCTTAAAGTTTCCCCTGTTTCACTGTTTGACTAATCTGACCACTCTTCACTACGAATCAAATTTCTCATTGTACGGAATTCAAAATGTGTTCTATTTGATTTCATTTGAAACTAGTCTCATTAAGGAGTCTAAGCATATAAATTTTATCTTATAACAATTTTTGTACAAATTATAATGATTTTCTAAAAACAGAACAAGGGATTTCGGAGTCATTCTGACACAGTCCCACACAACTTTAAATATCTCTTTATAGGAAATTTCTTTGCTTCCACGGTCTCTTTTATAAGAAACTAGACTAACTAAGCTTTGATTACATATTTTATTCAGCCTATAATTCCACGCCAACAATTTATAGTGATTTTCTAAAATCACGTTACTGCTGCTGTCCAAAGCAAATTATTACAATTTGCTCTTAAATTTCCAAGTCCAAACACTTATGAACTTACCTTTTGAGTTTAAGACATATCATGGCCACATCATATCTTATTAACTCAACTCATTATGTCCTATTTGATTGAATTTACTCAACGTTTGATCACTTAAAACTTACCTCGTAAGTGGTCGACGATTAGGTATCCACGGCTATTCGTTTACATTCTCTTTTTCCCCTATCCGACTTTGATCCTCTTTGCTCTTAAGCTAAAGCCGCAGAGCACTTTCGAACACCATCACTCAGCTTGGATTGAAGCATCGGATACAAAAACTTTAACCTTCATGTACAATTAATTTCGGCATTCAATCCCCTTAAATTTCAGCTTGTAAAACAATTAATAGCAGTTTTAGACATCATAGTCTTCACCCATTTAGACAACATTCTTTAACATCTAAATAGCTCATTTATATATCATTTGTTCATTAACAACTTCAACCATTATTAATATAAATTTACAATCACTTAGATAACATTAATTGTCGTCTAAACAACAATTTTTTTTTGCTGCATTAAAACACTAAACAACAGTCCTTAAAACAACATAAATACACCACTATCTGAACGTCATTAACAACACAATATTCAAACAGCATCAATACCACAATCAGATAGCATAAGCAGGGCAGCAATGAACAATACCAACAAGGTAAAATTCGGACAATGATTTAACATTTTCAACAATTGTCAAACACAAGAGAATAAAAGTTCAAGGAAAGCTCACTAAGGTTCCCAACACCAATTCTACCTATTCAATTTGCTCTTTCCCTTTTCTACTACAACCTTCTCCTACCTTGTTAGCTAAATACAATCAACCCCAAAGTTACAAAAATGGATTATAACAACACAAGCATTCACTAAATTCTTTTAACACAAGTGAGAAACTCTTCATCTACTAGACATGCAACAATTGCAACTAGAAAAGAAAACCTTCTCTTCTCCCACATATTCTTCAAGCTCAAATCAACAATGCAACCAGAATTTGTCAACGAAAAGCTATGGGCAAGGGAGAGTTTAGAAGAGTTACCCTTCTACTTGAAAATTTTAACTTCTAAGCAAACAAATTTCATGGTTTTCCACTACATGCAGCTGCCCTCTCCTTTCTAGCTTCATTCCTTTCTTCCTCTTTTCATTTCGGCCAAGAAGAACCGATTTCTTCTTTTCTTTCCTTCTCAAGTCACGGCAATGGGGGGGAACATGGATGAGACAACTTTGTTCTCATCACCCCTCCCTTTTCATTTCTTTATTGCTAACCCTTTATTATATTCTTTCTCCCATAACACACTAACACAACATGTTTCCAACATGTTTCACCCCATAACATTTTGTCCACTCTCATGCTCATGGCCGACCACTACTAATTAGGGGGGAAATTGACATGCAAGTCCACCCTTTTTATTTCATGCACTAATAGATCCTTATGTTTTGACCTATCACATTTCAAAAGTGTCACACATAAGTCCTATTGACTAAATTCACATGCAATTTACTAAATCAAAGCTTAAAACTTTCACACATTCGTATTCACATATAATAGTCATAAAATATGACGGCTAATTATTTTTATGACTCGATTTTGTGGTCCCGAAACCACTTTTCGACTAGGGTCAAATTAGGGGTGTCACAGGTACAGTGCAATGCGGTAATCTACTATACCATTATCAGTAAAACCCACGACCCTTAGGGTATTGGGACCGCCCTCAACCCTCTGGGTATTAGGGGTTATCAGTAACCGGAAGAATAACTTCCAGTTCAGTCAATCTCCCTTCTCTTGAAAATTCCCACCCAAAATAGTTTATGCATAGGTATGAATGCAGTCAGATGTACACAATCAGAATACCAATTCAATTAGTCAATCAAAAGCAAACACTTGCATCCTATCAGTCAGTTACAAAATCAGACATGTGCACTCTTATAACTCGAGTTCAGTATCAAGCTTATTCTATCACCAATCACAATTAATCACACATATCAAGCCCAGATCAGAGTCATAGTTACCCTCAGTAAAGATCAGTCGAGGTTTGGAACACACAGAGTTACGATTATAACTAAATTAACCTAAAATCAAAACTTGGTGAAATAGGGCCACACGCAAGTGTGCTCCGGTCATATGGGGTTCCAAACGCCCGTGTGAAGGGTAGCACACAGCCGTGTGAACAGGCCGTGTAACTCACTATCCAATTTTTCTAAAATAAAGTACAGGGCAGTGACAGCCGTATGAGGGTCTCACACGCCCGTGTGCCACCAGACATGGCCGTGTGTTCCGAAACACACACCCTTGTGCAATCCCTAAATCCCCAAATCTGTCACATGACCGTGTGGCCAGGCTGTGTGACCCCGAAACTCAGAATCCCTAATTCTTGAAACCCACACGCCCATGTGCGTAAGGGACACGGCCGTGTAAAATTTAACAAAATCCCCAAATCGGCCACATGACTGTGTGGCTCTAAAATTGGCCCAGAACCCTAATTTCCAAATCCACACGGTAGCGTGTCTCGGCTTTTATCTTCAAGGAATAGTGGCTCCTCAAACCAAATGGTAGTTTGGCTACATTTATATGAACTGTGGAATGAAAAGGAAGAGGGGTTCTGGGGAACTCCCTATTTGGAGAGCTAGTGGTCAAGGATAGGATTTCTGAATGCCATATGATATATTATGCGATTGTTGCATACCATACATTCTCATTGAAAGTATATGATGAAACAACTGAAGTAATAAGTGTGTATATACCTATTGTAAAAGATATTATAGTAGAATTGTTCAATTGAATGCAATTGTGTGTTAATGTTCTGTTTGTCTAGAGTGACAAAAACTGAATAATCTTATTATTAGGATTTTTATGTCAATTTGGTTATCATGATAGACATGTATGTTCGAATACTGATTTGATTTATTGTAGAGGGTCTATGGAGCCTGCTAAGCTCACTCCCCTATTTTCCATCTAATAAGATGTAAAAGTAACATATTTTAATCACATTCTTAATGTGTTTTTGGATGATAAATTATGTAAAGTAGTGAACTTCATGGTCCTAATCCTTTAAATTCATGTTTCTATACTTAGAAGAGCATTTGGGAGCAAAAGGAGCGAAAAACGAGCCAAAACCAGACAAATAGAGTTGTTTCTAAGATCCACACGGCTTGAGCATTTCCACACGAGCTGGCCACACGCCCATGTGCCAGCCCGTGTCGATATCGTATCGTGCTTCCCAAATTCGCAGAAAAACCCAATCTTTAGGCTTTCTGAGCATTCTAAAGTCTATAAATACCAATTAGAAGAAGACCTAAGGGGACACTCAGAGAAGATCGAAGAAAAGACTCGAAGAACACCATTGAGATTAACTCAGAAGTGGATCTCCTTCAAGATTGAAGATCTTCATTTAATTTCCTTCGAAGTTTTATTGAGTTTCTTTATGTCTTGTTGTTATCCTCACTTTGAGATGTTTCTATTCAGGATTATGAACTAAATTCCCTAGATACCTAGGGAAGATGAAACCTATTATGAATCTTATTATTTGATTTTTGATTTACGTAATAAATACTTGATTCTTGTTTTCAATTATGTATGCTTCTTTCTTGTTTTAATATTTCTGAGATATTAATTCAAGTTTAATGTGCTTATTTCAATAGAGCAAAAGTCCTTGTTTAAGAGTAGATCTAGCATAATTGAGTGGAGTTGCATGCAATCCTAGAAATAGGACGACATAAATCTACCGGATTAGAGTCAAATCTAATAGGGGAATCCATCTATCGAGTTGGTGCGACAATAGGGATTTTAGTTAGAAAGAGATTTCAATTAATCAACCTAGAGTCAGTTTTTCTTACTCTCGAAAGAGATATTAACATAATTTAGGGATTTCTACGGATCAAGAGACAAGTGAATAAGTTTTTTAATTCAAATTTATAATAATAGGTGAAGTCTAGATGGATTCTTTCCTGGCTATTGTCTATCTCATTGATTATCTTCGATTAATTTCCTATTTCATTCTCTGTTGCATTCTTAGTTAGATTAGTTTAGTAATTTTAGATTGAAAACAATTACTCCAATTTGTCGGCTAAATAATAGAAAAACTGTAATTACTAGTACTTTTAGTCCTTATGGATACGGTATAGTAGGGATAGTATTGTTTGCTAGGTGCACTTGCCTTTCTCGTAATTATAGTTAGTTTAGTGACCATCAAGTTTTTGGCGCCGTTGCCGGGGACTAAAATATTAGGAACACTTCATTTTTATTAATTTAGCCATTTATTTTTATTGTACTTTTATTTTTATTTTTAGTTTAATTTTTTTTCTAATTTTTGTTTTATTTGCTTCTGGCAGGTTCCTTTAGTTTATGACTAGAAGAAACCTGTCGGGACCATTACTATTTGATAGCGAAATTGAAAGTACAACTCGATGGAATCATAGAGAAGCAAGGCTGAGTCGACAGAGTATAGTAGATGAGAAAAAGGACGTTATTATTATTACTGAGGAGAAGGGTGATAATTAGAATAATCAGTTACCTCCTATTGTTGCTGCGAATCCTGCTAAGCCAAATCCCGCTCCTTGTACTATGTACGATTATGCCAAGCCCACTCTGACTGAGGCTGAATCGAGTATTGTGAGACCCACTATTGCTGCAAATAATTTTGAATTGAAGCCGAACACTATTCAGATGGTAAAACAATTTGTTCAACTCGATGGTTTGCAAGACGAAGATCCAAATACTTATTTGGCTAATTTTCTGGAAGTTTGTGATACTTTTAAGATAAATGGCATTTCTGACAATGCCATTTGCCTACAGTTATTCCCTTTCTCATTGAGGAACAAAGCAAAACAGTGGTTGAATTCTTTACCACGAGGTTCTATACTAAATGGGATCAAATGACTGAGAAATTCCTACTGAAGTACTTCCCACTGGCTAAGACGGCCAAGTTGAGGAATGATATCTCTTCCTTCGTTCAAATAAACTTAGAAACCTTATATGATGCATGGGAGAGGTATAAGGATTTATTGAGAAGGTGCCCTAACCATTTTCTCCCTTTATGGCTACAGGTTCAAACATTCTACAATGGCTTGAATCCCTCAACTAGATAGTTCATCGACGCAACAGCTGGTGGTACATTGAATAGTAAAACACCCGAAGTAGCTTATGAGTTTATAGAAGAGATGTCGCTGAATAATTATCAGTGGCAAGTCAGGAGGACGAAACCGAATAGAGCAGTCAGTGTTTTCAATCTAGATACGGTCACCATGTTATTGAATCAGGTAGAATAATTAAATAAAAAATTGATAGTTTTTATGTTTCTACGCAGGTACATCCGGTGATGCAATGTGATACAAATAGAGGTGGAATGAACAATCCAGAATGTTTACCCTTTGCTACTTGTAACACCCCAAACCCAGCCCGGTTGTTATGGCCGAATTCGACGTGTCACATCTAAGTGTTTTAGCGAAAACCGTGTTTTCATTGAAAACCTTTCTTAAAATAAAAGAAAAACCTTAATTAAAAAAAACCCTTTCAATCACTTGTTTGAAACATGAGATTTGATGAAAACAAGTCGCTTAAAAATTTAGTTGCGGAAACGTAGAAAAGACATATTATAGTTTAAGAAACCATGTTCAACTTCTTATAGTTACGTCACAATGAAATAATAACCCAGAAAATAAAAAAAAATTGAAGCCCTATTACAATCTGATTGAATAGTACTTAATAAAATAGAAACTTATATGCTTTTTTTTTCAAAAAACAAGTCCAAATTATCTTGCTAGCTAGCCACCCAGAGTCCCTCCGAACATCGAACCTTCTACTGAGCATCACCTGAAAATAAAACAAAAGAGGGGGTGAGTTTTTGCAAACTCAGTGTGTACAACCCTCGTCGAAAAACAAGCATTCGAAAAATCATCATACAACAAACATGCAATGAAATCCCGTCCCAATAATCCATCCGCTACACACTAGCTTCGTCCCCCGTAACCCCATGTGGGGATATAAACATTGACCCACCCAACCCACACACAAATGGTAGCCCGGTTGCGGAACTACCTTCATTTACATATTAGGCTTTAAATGCCGTTGATGGATCCACGATTGTCAGGCAACCATGCGATCCTCATATCCTTCCTCCGTTCCATAGTTCCCACCCCATATGCAACCTAAGCAGAACATCATATGTATGCATGTCACATCCATAAAACTTACATTCAACATCTAGGGGTATTTTGGTCATTTTTTCCCTTAGGGGCATTTAGATAATTTTCCCTTAATTATGGTTTTCACTTACCTTGACCCGTTAACAAGTCTTGCGAGTTAAGATGAACGAATACTATGCACCAAGTAGGATTCCAGAGAAAAGGAGGTGGGACATTAAGACCGCTTAAGTACCAAGCTCTCCCTAGATCCAATCTTAGACATGCATATACCCATTGCCACACCTTAACCCTTTGACTTGGCCACGGTCACAATATATTAATTAAGTCTTATGTAGTTATCGTATACTAGGCCCAAAACCCCTTACAAAGCCCAAACAAATTCACATACCTGTATCTGGCCCATTAAGCCCAATCATTTTCATATGGCCCATTAGGCCCAAATCACCTATATATGGCCCATTAGGCCCAAATCACATTTATATGGCCCGTTAGGCCCAAACACATTTATATGGCCCGTTAGGCCCAGTCACATACATATTCATGCTCACATACAAATTCCTATCACATAGCATCAATATTTAGTTTTTTGCCTATTATGGGCCCAACAGCCTATCGGGCCCATTTAGCCCATTTTGGCCCGTATGGCCAAATCACAACCCAATTCTACGGAATCGCCTTATGAGTGTTTGCGCACTCGCAAGACTACTGTAGCCAAACATTCGGCTTTTCGGCATTTCGGCTTTTCGGCATTTTGGCTTTTCAGTTTTTTCTAATCTACTTGTGTGTGTAGTGTATGTACACACCTGGTAAGCAAGCGTGCTGCAATTCCCTTAGTCACCAACCTACAACGATATCACCGTTCAATTAATCGCATGCCTAATACATATCTTTACTAAAACCGAAACCTCACCTTAACCTTACCTTGAACCCCAATCCTTAATAGCTTTTCCTTGATCACGTACTCCTTAGATCTGTATTAATCTTACTTATTAAAACCAGAATAATAGGTGACTCGTATCCAACACAAGTCCCCTTATCTTAACTATGACCATTGGGCCAACTAAGATCAAGAGCACTTACCAAAGTCTCTCACCTGAGGAGAAAATCGGCAGAGATCCAAGGACTGAGATTCATTACTTATTCCTACCCAAAACCAATTAGAAGAAGTGAGGGACTATATACTCAATACTTAGCAAAAATCGATTATGAGAACAAAGCACTTACACTAGGCTTGACCGATTAGAAAGGGTACTGGCGGCACCAAGAGTATTCAGCCAAGAAAGTTTCTACCCTTGCGATTTGTCTGGCAAAAGAGAGTTATTCGGCTTCAAGAAAGAAGAAGTCGGCTAGACTAAAAAAAATGAATCAAAAACCTGAGTAGAAGAAGAATAGAAAATCGGCACAAGAAGAGAAAGAAATAAGCAAGGGTTTTCGGCTTTTTGAATCTTAAAGAGAAAAGGGTTTCCGGTAACAGGGTGACAAAGATTTCGGCATTAGCCTAGCAACCTTACACTTGGCACCTATTTATAGCCCCTATAGCTGAATTCCTCATGGCAAAATTCCCATTTCGGCTTCACCTACTCCTCATTTCTTATCTCCTCATTTTTCTCCTTGATAACCACTTGATCCTTTCCTCAGATTTCTCTCCTAAACACTTCCCTTGAAGTCTATTTCCACGCCACTTCCAACCTTTTAGAAGACCAAAATTAAACTTCCCAAAAAACTAGGATTCGAACCTTCGACCTCCTTGCTAGCTATTAACACCATCTCCCTACACTCTAAGTGGCGTCACTTGGCCACTCCTCCACAAGGCTTTTTGATTCCATTTTCCCCAATCTTTATTTAAAAGCCTAACTACTCCTAACCCTGGTTCTTTTAATAATTAAATTAAAATTCCTCTGCCACAAAACTCGAACCCAGAACTTCTCCAACATACCTAGACACTCCAAGTTCCTTAAACCCTTAAAAGCCAACATGTCATTTGTCATTTTCTTGCTCACTTAAAAAATTTATGAAACCCAAAGCCCATTTCATCTAGGCCCAAAATTTGGGGCGTTACACTACTAGCACAGAGAACAAACATATCAATTATATGGGTAATAATTCTAGGCCTCAAAATAATAGTAATTACTATAATGCAAGTTAGAGGAACCATCCCAATTTCTCTTGGGGTGGTCAAGGAAATTGAAGAGCACAACCCCCTCCAGGCTTCCAACAACAACCTTACCAACAAGAGAAGAAGCCGAACCTTGAGGAGATGTTGAAGAAGTTTATCTCAGTGTCAGAAACCTGCTTTCAAAACATTGAAGCAGCACTTAAAAATTAGCAAATGTCAATTCACGGGCTCGAGAACCAAATAGGTCAGCTTGCTAAGCTAATCTCAAAAAGACCACAAGGTAATTTGCCTAGCAATACCGAAACTAACCCAAGAGAGCAGCTTCATGCAATTACTGTTCGAGATGAAGAAGGGTTAGTTAAATCTGAATCAGAACCGAGGCAAGCAAGTGTGGCAAGTAACAGTAAGGTTGAGGTAAGCCAGAATGAGTAAAAATCAGTTCGTAAAGAATATAAACCTCGAGTGCCATATGCTAACATGAGAAAAGAGACCACACGAGTGAACAATTTGGTAATTTTCTTAAACTTCTAAAAAAATTACATATTAACTTAGTTTATTGAAACTTTTTCGCAGATGCCCAATTCCGTTAAATTTTTAAAGGAGCTTTTAGCGAACAAGAGGAAGTTAGATAATTCATTACATGTGGAACTAAATGCAGTTTGCTTGGCCATATTGCAAAATAAACTACCGACAAATTGAAAGATCCAGGGAGTTTTACTATTCCTTATTTAATTGGTAGTTTGAATATTAATAATGCTTTGGTTGATTTAGAGGCTAGTATTAATGTCATGGCCTATAAAATGTTTAAACAATTAGGTCTTGGGAAATCCAAACAAACTAGGATGAGTATTCAATTAGCAGATAGATCAATTAGATTTCCTAGGGTATTATTGAAGACGTTCTTGTAAAAATTGATAAATTCATATTCCTAGTTGATTTTGTTGTTTTAGACATGGATAAGGATAGTGACGTACCTTTAATTTTAGGACAACCCTTTTTAGCAACTGCTAGAACTATTATTGATGTTGGTATAGGTGAATTAATACTTCATGTAGGTGACGAAATGATTACTCTCCAAACTCATGATTCTGTTAAGACATCTAGTGATCTAGATGATTTTAAAAGTTCTGTTAATATGAGTAACCATGTGGCTCAAACTTCTTTGCAGGAAACCCCTTGGAAAAACGTGATGGAGCCACGTTCTAGTCGATGCGACTGAAACAAAATGACTCATGAAGAATGAATGTTACAGATCGATGAACTAGATGAATGATAGACACATGTTAAGGAGAAACCCAGAATACACGATGCGAAACCAAAGCGACATCATGATGAGCATGTGGATGGAACAAACCAATTTAAAGTTGGAAACAAGGTACTGCGAGATAAAACGAATCCTCAAATGCCCACATCAGAGCTTGATGCAAACAGATCAAATCCCTTTACGATATTGAACGTCTTTCTATACAGTACAATGAGGTAACTAATTTAGAAATTGGCACATTAAAAGTAAATAGTATTCAACTTAAACCTTATTTTGATCATAGAATTGATAATGAGAAAGAGGAGCTTCGACTCCACGAACCACCGTGACCGTGCAAGTACGAGGTAAGTCGAGCTTAGACTTTAAATAAACTCTTCTCGGGAGGCAACCCAAGTGTTAACACCGCTAATTTTCCTAATCTTATTTTTTTTATTTTTAAAATTAATTAATTTTCATAAAAAAATAAAAAATGTGTGTTTTTTACCCACACGGGCATGTCCTAGGACATGTGCATAATAAAGGGTTCGACAGTGAGTTACACGGCCTGGCGACATAGCCTTGTGACCTACACGGCCTAGCCACACAAGCGTGTCCCAGGCCATGTGCATAATAAAGGGTTCGACAGTGAGTTACATGGCCTGGCGACATGATAAGCGTGGGAGAAGTAAAGGAAATCACACACTACCTGGACACACGGTCGTGTGGCACACACGGCCTGGACACACGGGCGTGTACATGGCCGTGTGAAAAATGGGTTAATTTTTAATTGCACACGGGCTGAAAAAACTCCACACGACCGTGTCACACGGCCATGTGGCCCAAACCCTAGAATTCCTTTATCAATTTGTCTTTTTCTTCTTTCTCAACCAAGTAACCCCTTTTATTTTATTTTATTTTATTTATTATTATTTCTTATATTTTATTTTCTTATTTTTCTTATACTTAGATTTTAAATTTATTTTAATTTTTCTACTATTTCTATTATTTTTAGTATTTTTCTACTATTATTATTACAATTACCTTTAAGTTTATTAGTATCTTTGAGTTTATTATTTTTTTCGTTTTATTTTTATTTTATTTTTTATTTATCTTTCTTTTTAATTTTGTTTTAGTTGCTTTATTTTTTTTACTTTCTTAAACTTATTTTAATTATTATCTTTTGAAATATATTTTTAGGGTTGTTTCTAATTGAGTTATAACCCCCTTAATCTTTTCTATTATTTGTGTTTATTTTCTTATTAGTTTGCTCGGAATCATGCGTTACATTTAGATTTGACTACAATTCCGCTTTTCACTATTTTGGAGATTTTATCCAATATTCAGGGTAGTTTTAGTTTTCTCCCTCTCATATGATATTTTATTTATACTGTGATTATATTTGTTTGTGCATTGAGGGCAATGTACATATTAAGTGTGAGGAGGTTTGTAACACCCTTAACCCGTGTCCATCGCCAGACTAGGGTTAAAGGCGTTACCAGACAAACCAAAACATTTTACACAAAATTCATATACATCATCCGCAATCATAATCAAACATTATCATAGTGTCTCTTATATAGGTCATCGAGACCTTAAACATGCATTAAAAAGGAGTCGGGACTAAACCAAGCTCATATAAAATTTTTCAAAACTTATATATATTTTTGCAAAGTTGTACTGGTCACAAGCCCATGTGAACAGGCCGTGTGCCTCACACGGCTTTACACACGTCCATGTGTCTAGGCCGTGGCAATACAGGGTATACATACTGACTTATCACATGGCCGGAGACATGCCCGTGTGCCTTGGTAGTGGTCAAAACTAACTTGGGTCACACGGCTGACCACACGCCTGTGTGTCAAGCCTGCGTACCCTTCAAAATGGCCACACACGCCCATGTGCCAAGGTTGTGTGACATACACGGCCACCAGAAAAGCCCGTGTCTCTAGGTCATGCTCGAGACTAACTTGCTTCCAAAAGAAACATTGAAGGACACGGTCGAGACACATGCCTGTGTGCTCAACTGTGTGGGCAAATATAGGCCACTTGCAAGGCCAAATTGCCACCCATTAAAGGTCAACCCTACAAGCAACAATTAGTTATCTAAAGCACCATATTTTCAACCATTTCATACACCATTCATGCCATATCATAAACAACCAAATCCATACTTATAACCTTACCAAAATCATGCCAACATAATTCAAATTCATACCAAAACTATGTTTCATAACATCAATTTCCTTCAAAAATTTATGCCATAAACTTACTAATTTCTCAAATACTCACATACCAAAACTTACCAACATTGAACATTTCATTTGGTCATTCATGAACACATCATATAGGCATAATTTGCATCACATTTTACATACCAAAATCAAACCAAAAGTTCAACCATAATTAGGCCATATCAGATGGCTAAATATACACATTACTAAACATGATCACATACTTCTAGCCTATACATGCCATGCTCCAATATTTACACTTTCATAATGTACCAAAATAGAGTTCGATAGTGTGCTGATAATCCTCGACGATCCATGAGCTCCCAGTGGCTTCGATATCTATAAAACAATTGAAAAACACGGAGCGTAAACTTTCAAAAGCTTAGTAAGATATATACAAATAAACTTATCATTCAAAACATGAAAGCATCATCAAATTACATATACTCCATGACTAAATACTATCTCAAACCACATAGTTCATACACATTTCACATATTCCCAATTCATTTACACATATAGTATATTTTCTCATACTTATAACACATATCATCACTTTTACATATACTTACCTTTTATTCTCAAACATAGTATACATTTCGAATGTACCTGAGTCGGCTACACATTTCATATAATCATTCATTTCTCAAAATGCCCGTTGAACCGTTCAGAATCATAAGGATATGCGAATTGCTCAAAAAGCTATGTACAATGCCAATGTCCCAAACGTGGTCGTACATGTAATCAAATATCGATACCACTGTCCCAAATAGGGTCTTACACGAAATCAAATATGATGTCAATGTCCCAAACATGGTCTTACACATAAATCATAAGTCGATTACAACGTCCCATATGTGGTCTTACACAAAAACACATATCGAATCCTATGTCTTGACATATGTATCCTAGCTATTCCTATGGTTCATACAGGCCTTTTCGAACGTCGAAACTTTGTCAATATTTTTTCGAATATCCCTTTCTCAACGCATATAATCATTCAACATTGTTCAAAAGCATATGATCAATAGTAATTCAATTCAAAATACATTTATTTGTATATCGATTTACCTCGTACAGAAATGAACGAAAACGAGCAACTATTCAACGACTTTCGTTTTCCCCCGATCTAATTCTGTTTTCTTTAGTTCTTGATCTATATAAATTCAAATTTGACTTATTCAATCACATACTCATTCAAATCAATCCATATATACATATTTAGGGCATTTTAAAAATTAGCCCTCACATTTTCACATTATAACAATTTAGTCCCTAATCACAAAAATCACAAAATACTCAAAATTTCCTTTTACACAAGCTTAGCCGAATTTTCATAGTATTCATATAAATCCATATATTTCATTTATTTCACATTTTAGTCCCTCAAAATCTCTTTTTTACGATTTAGCCCAAATTACTCAAATTCATCAAAAATTCAAAGACAAAATATGTTAACCCAAAACATATCTTTTATTTTCCATCAATTAACATTTCAAATCTCACAAAATCAACAATGGCATAACTCAAAATTATCAAAAAAAATCAGAAATTGAGACATGGCGTTGATAGTGCACTAAGCAACGATTACGAAAATGTAGAAATTATCAAAAACGGATCAAAACACATAACTTAATCATCAATTCCCTTAGCCGAACCCTAGGTATTATTTTTCATTTTCTTTTTCTTTAATTTTCGGTTGAGGAAGACTTAAAATGAGCTAATTTTAGCATTTCTTTTATTTAATTCATCATTTATACATAGATTACCATTATGCCCTTAATTAATAAACATGTAAAACATTAACATTAAGGCCATAAATGTCCATTCATATTTCTAATGGTCAAATATCAACATAAGGACCTCTCATTTACAAAGACATAACAATTAAGCAATTTAACAAATAAAAGGCTACTTTTACATTTTACGCGATTAGGTCTTTTTATCAAATTAAACACACAAATGATAAAATTTTCGTAGGAAATTTTCACACGTACTAATTCAAATATTATAAGCACAGAAAATAATATTAAAATATTTTTTTGACTCAGATCTGTGGTCCCGAAACCACTATTTCGACTAGGGTCTAAACCGAGCTGTTACAAGGTTATTTATATAATTATTAGAAAATCTTTGAATTATGTATTGTGTTTAAGTAATTTTTTCATACTTCTATTCGAATGAATTTTTACCGATTTGAGATTTTTATTGATGTGTTTTGGATTAATTTGTAGATAATTGTGTATTGGTTGATTTACTTGAAGACATGAGAGAATCAAGCATGATAGTCTATGTTTCAGAAATTAAAATTTTTAGGTTGTTTCTCTAAATTGAAGTATTATCTTGAAATTTGATACTTGCAAGATTGACATCAAAAACCATGATTTTTTGTGAGATTTTGAGCCTTTAGAGCATACATTTTTCTTGCTCATTTTATTATTGGTTATGAGTGTGTCAATTTGATTTGTTATTCTAGAAATTGCATTGATTATAGATGTCAAGATCACACATTTTGATTTGATACACTGAGATGATAAAGGCACTTAGGTTCTAACC
This sequence comes from Gossypium hirsutum, assembly GCF_007990345.1. Classification (NCBI taxonomy): domain Eukaryota; kingdom Viridiplantae; phylum Streptophyta; class Magnoliopsida; order Malvales; family Malvaceae; genus Gossypium; species Gossypium hirsutum. The sequence goes on from NC_053433.1 coordinate 68,802,146, forward strand.
CACTTATCCCATAAAAAGTCTACCTACATAATTAACTCTTAGTGAACCTCATTGAGCCTAACACACCATTTCTTAAATCACCCATTAATGTTAACCCATAACTCATTTTTTGTTCATTGAGAATTTTTCCCGTTTTATTGACTCTCTTTATGTCGAGATTTGATTTGGTTAGTTGCCTAACTATGCTCTTTTGTTTGATTTGCTGAATTATTTTTTATTGTTAAAAAAAATCAAAAAATAAAGAAAAATAAAGAAATAAAAATATATATTTATTTAAATTTTGATTATTATTTAGTTCTATGAGCTTCAATAGTTAAATTCATATTTTGAGAAAAAGTTCATTTTCTTATTCTTGAATAGTTCTTAATTTATGCACTTGTTTTTAGTTTAGTGTTTGTTATTTTCTTAGTTTGGTAATTTATCAATTCAATCTCGATTTTAACCATTTTTTTGGCTTTCTCCACACCTTTAACCTAAGCCCCATTACAACCTCTTAAAGACCTTTCGATTTGTGTATCATATCATTTTATAGTGGTGGAGATTTGACTTTCATGCAAGCCTATGGTAATGACTTTTCATGTTTGACTATTGAGTGCGTATTCTTGAACCTTAAACACTTCGAGCGATTTGAGTGAATTTTTAGTGAGGATGTCGATTCTTGTCGATTTTGAATAAAAGGTAATTACTTAGATAAGGAGAAACACCTATGGTTTCGTGTTTAGAAATTTTAGCTTGGATTGTTTGAGACTTTATTACTCTTTTAGTTGAATTGCCAATGCATGATTATTTATGGATTATTTTGAGACATTATTGATGGGAATTACAAGTTGAGAAATATTATTTTTAATGTGAGTTGAGGATTTTGCTTGAGGACAAGCAAACACTTAAGTGTGGGGATATTTGATAATCTGTAAAAGTAACATATCTTAATCCCATTCTTAATGCTTTTTTGGATGATTAATTATGTAAATTAGTGAATTTGATGCTCCTAATCCTTTAAATTCATGCTTCTATACTTAGGAGAGCATTTGGGAGCAAAAGGAGAAAAAAAGAGCCAAAATCAGACAAATAGAGTTGTTTCCAAGATCCATACGGCTAGCCTGTGTCGATATCGCACCGTGCTTCCCAAATACATAGAAAAACCCAATTTTTAGGCTTTCAAAGCATTCTAAACTCTATAAAAATCAATTAGAAGAAGACTTAAGGGGGCACTCAGAGAATATCGAAGAAAATACTCAAAGAACGCCATCAGAATCAACTCGAAAGTGGATCTCCTTCAAGATTGAAGATCTCCATTTAATTTCCTTCGAAATTTTATTGAGTTTCTTTATGTCTTGTTGTTATCCTAACTTTGAGATGTTTCTATCTATGATTATGAACTAAACTCCCTAGATACCTAGGAAAGATGAAACCTATTATGAATCTTATTATTTGATTTCTGATTTACGCAATAAATACTTGATTCTTGTTCTAAATTATGTATGCTTATTTCTTGTTTTAATATTTTTTAGATATTAATTCAAGTTTAATGTGCTTATTTCAGTGGAACAAAAGTCCCTGTTTAAGAGTAGATCTAGCAAAATTGAGTGGAGTTGCATGCAATCCTAGAAATAGGACGACATAAATCTACCGGATTGGAGTTAAATATAATAGGGGAACCCATAGATCAAGTTGATGCAACAATAGGGTTTTAATTAGAAAGAGATTTCAATTAATCAACCTAGAGTCAATTTTTTTAACTCTCGAAAGAGATATTAACATAATTTAGGGATTTCTACGGATCAGACACAAGTGATAAATCGTTTAATTCAGATTCATAATAATAGGTGAAGTATAGGTGGATTCTTTCCTAGGCATTATCTATCTCATTGATTATATTCGATTAATTTCCTATTTCATTCTCTGTTGAGTTCTTAGTTAGATTAGTTTAGTAATTTTAGATTAAAAACAATCACTCCAATTTGTCGGCTAAATAATAGAAAAACAATAATTACTAGTACTTTTAGGCTTCATGGATATGATATTCCCAACTCACCATAGCTATATTGTTGTTCAATAGGCGCACTTGTATTTGTCATTATTATAGTTAGTTTAGTGAGCATCACCATCTTTTCAGATAATCAACGAACTAGACACAGATTCGACATGCGGAGGGTCTCAAGCTTGTCACAAGATTGCTACATTTAATATTATTATTGATTATGGTCATTAATAACTATGGATTCTATGATTTGGAGTTAGGAAGAGTGTAAATCTTATAAGTTATATATGACAATTAGGAAAACATATTTATACATTTTAATGGTATGTTATTAATTTGTCGCTGCTAAATCTGTCACTGCTAAATACGTGGTAAGTTTTGCTTGAAAAATTACTTATAGTTTAAAGGCGAAAACTTAAATTTCATAGTGACCGAATCACTTTGATAGTTAATGTAATCTCTTCGGCTAGGGTCTACCACCTAAGCTTGGTTGGGGAGGTTACATTTTTGTTATTTATTTTGAATTTTTTGAATTATATATTTTTATATGCATAGAATGGGATAATATTATTGTTTAATTTATGGAATAATTTTTTTACTTTTTTATTTTTAGTTTATTTAATGATTGATTGTATTTGTGAAGCTAATTAAAGAATATTTTATATAATTGATGAGTATTTTATTTTTTTATTTTTTTTATTTTTTTTATTTTTATTTTTATTTTTATTGGTATCTTAAATTTTACATATGGCGCTATTTGAATCCATGCCACCAACATTTTCAAAATATTTTCTTTACTATTTCAACTAAAGTTTTATTTATGATGAGTATTTTATATTTGAGATTTATTTAATCTCGTTATTTGATATTTGTAAATACTTTTTTATATACATATACCAAATATTTTATAAAAATAACGACAATTTTGAAATGGTACATCGAAACAAACTGGTACATACTGACTATCCCGGTTGAAAAGCACTTTTCCACCTCTAAATGCAATGCCAAACAGGGCTTAATTTACAATTATTCACATAGTACAAGATTAGTAATTGAATTTAACTGTTATTGATTGAATCAAAACTAAAATTTCAAAATTTTAAAAATACAAAAACTAAAATTGACCAATTTAAAAAATATCACGAGTTAAATATCTTACGAAATATCACGAAAAGCTTTTTCCAAAACATTTAACTTGGTGCCTATGATGCGAAAATATTTTGTTTAAAGTGGGGACATTTCTAGGATGAGCTTTACTAAAAAAACGACATATGAAAAGCTTTTACCAAAATATCTAATGATTTACCCATATCTAGGATGAGCTTTACTAAAAAAAACGACATATGAAAAGCTTTTTCCAAAATATCTAATGATTTACCCATAAAAATATTGATAAATCATTGGAGATTTTAATAATTCTTAAATCTGGCCAAGGGAAAATAGTTTTCAAATTATGGTGTCCTATGCTAAAAAGTGACTAGAAATTTATTTTTGTTTATTTAAAAAATTAAGGGTAAAATTTTTTAGATTTAGTGCTTTTAGTGTAGAATTTTCGTCTATATGTACTTGTATTTTTTGAACAAACTGGTTCCATCAGTTACATTAATATTTTTTGCATATTGTCCTCAATGATTTTACACATAAAGTAAAATGTAAGCAAATATTGGCTAAATGATTATCTAATGTTTAATTAATATTAAGCGGTATTATGTAGTCGGATCGTAATACGAAAAGATAACTTATATTAGTAGATAACCTAAACGTGTCCTTAGTCTAATTGGAAGTGAGCAAATTGATTAAAAGACTAACATGATGTCCATCAAATTTAATTAGGGAGATACCTTGTCTTGGGTATCAGAATGGATGGCTCCTAAAAGATAAACATAAATGTGACTGATTAGACTGGCAGTACATCCAAGTAGAATAAATCCTAAATTCGATTATGGAATTTTTTTTTTTGCTTGTGATGTTCATAGTTTGACATACCTTAATCCCGAGTGGATGATGGACTATGTATGCTCGTATACTTTGATGTAAATGAAAATCAGAATTCAAATAGATAAGGATTTGAAAATTGGTACATTGGGTATACAATTTCTATAGTATGTAGCATCATTTCACAACAGTGGAATTCATAGCCCAAATAAAGGTAAATGATATCCTCTCATTGGCATTACATGATAGATGAAAAGTAAAACATTGTCATGGGCCATTTATCTTTATGATAAATGATTTTATTATTATTTGAGAGTAATTGAGTTTTCATAAAGATGTAATGGTTACCGTGAGAAAAAATAGGATCACATTGGTAGAACGAGTTTATCCAAAGAGATTAAGGATATCCTATGAGGGTAACACACTTATGAAAATGCCTTTAGATGAACACTTATTAAGTAGCTTTCGTAATGGTATATAATAAGGGAGAATTTAGTCACTATAGTTTAGTGGAATGACTTGTTGACTAAATAATGTTATAATTAATAATAAAAAAGATAGAAGTTAATTATAAATTATTTGGGTCATAATTATATATGTCCAATTGGTCCCCCTACTAGCTCGAGATAACAAAAAACGAATTGCATGTAGAACCAATGAATAAAAATAAATGAAAATGATGAAGTAAGAGAAATAGGTTGCATATATCACTGTCTGCAATGAATGTGTTTTCTCATTAAGTACAAGAAATAGTTTAGGAACTAATTTAAGGTTCTTCGAATTATTATTTTTAATTTAATTAAATAATTAAAATTTGAAAATGGAATTAAATTAATTAAGTCATAATGAATTTATAGAATAAAAAATTTAAATATTTTTTTGTAGATTATATTATGGTAAAGTTGTTATGACTTTAATGAAATTAGAATTAGGTTGAAAAAATTATTTAATTGAGAAATTACTTTAGCTAATTTAACTAATTAAATTAATTGATTAAATAATATTTATTTCGAGTAATAGAAAATAAATATTGGGTTGAATAAATTTATAAAGTGTTGAATCAAAACCCTAGTATTACACAAGAGCATGCCACCCCCTACTCTAGTTAGAGTAGGATTGTATTTTCTATTAAAATAATATTATTTATTAATGATTTATTCAATGAGAACTCTTGTACTTTTCTCGATAAATAAAGGCCATCAACTAAGCTATTTACACATCTTTCATACATCGTTATTCTGCTAGAAAGTAATGGTAATTTATTTACAAAGAATAAATTCTATTTTCTAGGAATATCGAATGATTACCAGTTCATGAGTTTATCGAGAGAAATTATTTTCCTACTGGAAATAAATAATTCTTTTTCATTATGTGAGTTGGTTTATATTGGTCTAGCCCATATTCAAGCTAATTTGTAGTTCAAGGATAATGAAGAAAATTGTTTGGTTGAAAGTCATGATCAACTTGAGTCTATCTCGCACAAAGCATAGGTACATCTTGGTTTAGGTTTTTTTCTATAAATATGTAACATCCCAAAACTCTTAATCTTTGAATCCCCACTACTGTATTTGAGGTGTTTTTTTCCCTTTTTTATTTTTTTTATTTCTAATGTCGATTCTACTTTGACCGGTAAGTGGGGGGTTTAAAATTGGTTTTTTTTAAATTTAAATTCCTAAAAAATCTCCCCTTATCCCTTGTTTTTCTATTTTCACATTTGTTAACTCTGTGCATCCAATTCTTTGTTTTTTCTTTTCTTTTTTCAATTTTGATTGCTCCTTGATCCTTTGGCCAAGCCGAATCTGCTACTCTTTTATTCTTTTTTTTCTTCTACTGTTACACTCCTGCGCCATTCGTGGTATTGAGTAAGGTTTTAATTTATTTATTTCTTTTATTGGTTAAGCTTTGGGATTTTTCCTTCTCGTTTTGGGTATAAGTGAAATTAAATTTTATGGGTGTTCTGTATAGGTGAAGTTCATGAGTCGGTGAGGGCTCCGACGACCTGAGGTTGTTTCAAGCTACTATTCATTTGAAGGTGAGTGTGTTGTTGTTTTGTGGGATCGTTCGTTCAATTGTTAGGTTCGTTGTGTGGCATTTGTTATATCAATTGTTTGGATTAGTAAAATTTTCAATTGTTAATTAGAATTATTCATCAATTTAGGTTTAGGGATATTCATTTTCTAGCGTGTGTTGGATCTTTGCTAAAGATGTGTAACAAGAAACTCAAAAGATGGTGATTAGAAAAAGCCAAAATCTGATAGTCTGATAATGTGAATCGTGACGTAAAAACTTCTAACATGTATAATCTGTTATGTACCAATCATGTTCTATTTCTGTTATATGAGTATGTATGTTATGTATATCGAAAAATATGTTATTCACTATTTATGTCTGATTATGGGGTGGGATATGTATTATGTGGAAGAAGTGTTCTATGTTTGGCGATATCTCGCCATTATTTTGGTAGCATAGCTGCGATTATTCTGAAAGAGTCGTATGGACGCTAAGCGGTTTGTAGGGCTAGATGGGAGTTTTATACCCCACGTGGTGTGTTAGGATGGTCGGAGCTGGTGTGTAGAGGATGGGGTAGGATTATATATATATATCTGTTTCTGTATTACTCTAATCTGATTTTCATGCTGTTATGAAATAAGTCTGTATCTGATCTACCATGTAACTGAATTTGAGATTCTGTTTCTGTAAGTTGCACACTAAGTTATAAAAACTCATTCTCTGTTTGTCTAGTAATTTCAGGTAACCCTCAGACTTAGGCAGATCGATGCGGCAAGAGCTCGGTTGTGTCCACGTTATTGTAAAATTATATTTACTTCAATTTTTGTTTTGAGAGTTTTGTATAATATGGACTCTCCAGACTTTTGGGGTTGTTTTTAGTTTCAAATTTTTATTTTGCATTTTCTAGCATGACGATTAATAAAACGATTTTTTGAAAATGATAGTTTTTCTGAAAATAATTGTTTTCAAGAAGACAAACCGATTTACCAAAATATAACATTTTAAGAAACTCCGCTGCAAAATATTCTGTAACAGCCCGATTTTGGGCTTAGTCGGAACAGTGGTTTCGAGACCACAAATTCGAAGTCATAGAAATTATTTAATTATTATTTTGGTGTTATAGCATGATTATATCAATGCATGAAAAATTTGGTGAATTAATTTTAGCGTTTGTGAGCTTAATTGCGAAAAAAGACTAAATCGCATAAAGGGCAAGAGTCTTGTTTTAATAGCCAAAGGTGTTAAATTGCTAAATGACCATATTTGGGGTTGTTTAAAATGAAGATAGACACTTATAGGAAGCTTGGCCGGCCATAGGGTCAAGAAAGAGTCAAATTTTCAAAGTTGGGTGGTTTAGGTGACCAATTTTGACTAAAAATAAAATAAAGAAAGGGGACCAATGTGTCATCTTTTTGCACCGAAAATTTCAGCCATTTTGGGGGTTTTAAGAGCTCAAAAGTTGCAGCAACTCTTCACTCTTGAAAGTAAGTGATTTTCATGGCCATTCTTGATAATTTTTGCATTTTTGGAACCCTTATGGCATGATCTTTGAAATGAGGGAGTTATTTTGCAAAGTGGTTAAAAGCCTAGGGTTTTACCATGAGAGTGTTCATGTTGTTTTCTGAAATTTTATGGAAGAAAATGAATCATGGTTGTGAAATAAACAACTTTTGTGAAGTAGTTTTCATGGAAACCCTAACTAAGGACCATTTTGCATAAGTTGAAAAATAGGTAATAAATGTGTGAAATAATGAGGATTGTGGGCTGCTCCTAGTATAAAAAGTATTCGGCTAGGCTTGATTAATGAGAAAATGTGATGAAAATTGATTTTCTGGTCTAGGGCAATTCAGGGTTGGTCCATTTTTTTTATTACTTATATTTATATCATATTTACCTTCGATCAATATTATTCGATCAATATTTTCTTTATCTTGATATTGTTTTTGTTTATTCAATTTCAATATTATGAGTCCTAATTAGAATAGGAATTCTTATGGTATCAATTTAGGGTCTATGATTTTAAAAATGCTGTTCTTTATATAGATATAGAATGATTCCCATTTCAGTCGATTTCTTTATTCAATTCAATGATTGACCAAAAGAAAATTTTTTTTTCATAAATAATAAAATAAATTGCATGAACTTAGCTCAATCAAATACTGATATTGATGTTTTATTGAGAAAGATGATCAAACAATTCCCAATCATGGTCCTTGCGGATCGAATCATCCATATAATATACAAAAAGAAACTCCAGATATTTGATATCTTTCTCTTTGAATGAGATCTCAATTCCAATGACGGTTTCATTAGATATCTTACAACTAGAATCCCTCTTTTTTCGATCCAGTTCCTCCACCACTGCGAACCCCGGTTAGATTCAGGCATGACCTAGATCGATAAAATAATTAAATTTATGAATTCTTATTATTCTAGATCAAGAATTACAAAATTCGGGCCTAGACCGGAGAAAATCCAAGCTAACGGGCTAAGTAAAAATAGTCGCTCACGTTTTGTATACCGAGGTAAATTGTATGTTATAATGCAACTAAATTGCTATGATGTATGATTGAATTGATATTGCATGAATTGCTGAATTGTGATTATGAGAATGCATATCGAGAAATTACTGTAGTAAAGACTTCCGGGTTGAACATTTGGAATAGAGTTGGATATTCGTACCATGACATTGGGTGGTATGTGAGCTAGTGTAAGACATGTCTGGGACATGCATAGGCATTGAGACGAGAGCTAGTGCAAGACATGTCTGGGACATGCATCGGCCTCGAGATATACAAGTTAGTGTAAGACCTATCTGGGACATGACGTGTGACACCCCTAACCCGTATCCGTCACCAGAATAGGGTTACAAGGCATTATCAGACTTATACACTAACATTTGTACAAAACCAAGTCATAAATTTTCATTCCAAATCAAAACTTTTGAAATTTCACAATAAAAACCTAATATGGGCCTACGGGGCCCAATACATGCTTTAGAAGTGATTTGGAACTAAACCGGTAACTTTGGAAAACTTTAAAAAATATTTCCTAAAGTTAGGGGCACATGCTCGTGTGGCCAGCCCGTGTGGCCAGCCCATGGGGAATTCTGACTTGTAATTTTTTAAGCATCAAAGGGGCACACGGCCTGGGCACACGCCATGTGGCTAGGCTGTGTGGTAAACTGATTTTTCACCATTTTTAAGCCATTTTCACACGATTTTGACACACGACAATGCTTAAAACCCGTGTCCTTCACACGGCCGTGTCTTTTGCCCGTGTACTATCCTGACTACACATTTAAGGATGCAGGGGACACACGGTCATATCACACGCCCGTGGACTTACCGTGTGTCACACACGGTCTGATCATACGCCCGTGTGCCAGGTTGTGTGGACTCAAAATGAGCCTCTTGTCTCAAGTTTACCAACCCTACAAAACTTAAGCTTCGATCTAACAATTTCTTCAACTTTTAACTCGACCAGAGCTCGATTAAACACACTTAATACATATCCAATTAAACAATAAATCATCTAACCAATGTACCCTCATTGGTACCACAATTCATATCGAAATTATACTACATTATCATACTAGTCAAATCATGTAAGTTTAACTTCCAAAATATGCATATTTCATACCATGTTTCAACATCTTTCATGCTCATTTGCTATCATTTAGAAAATAACATCTTAACAACCTAGGTACATGCCATTTTACCAAAAGAAAGGTACTTCACCACTTTGAGTCTGGGATTGGCTTGGATGCTGAGCCCTTAGCTTTCTTTCGTACCTAGTCCTACGCACGGAAACAATCCGTACGCTGAGTATACACTCAGTGGTACTTCTATAAACTAATGCTTAAACAATATTAGCTCATATATATACGTTTGAACTTCAAGCTTTTACTTTCATAATCTTACTGATTCAATCACTTATCTTCATTTCATAGTATTTAAATTTTGTTAATCAGCTTCAATGCACATTCAGTATCATTCATTATTTTTCAATAGCCTAGCCATCAATCAGTATATCATTTACACTTAATAACAGTGCATATTCAGTAAAAATCATTTAACCAGTGACAGTCAGTCTTCAATACTTTCATTTACCCCTATTAACATAACTCGGACCTAGACGAATACACAGATCCAACCCACACATCGGGATAGTATACAATGTTTCATCGGTCGAAGCTGGAATACACCATAACAGAGAAAATAATAGTAACAGTAGTGGTACATAGAGTACCTCATCAGAAAGAATCCAGAACAGTAACAGTAGTCGACACTTATAGTGCCTCATCGACACAAAGTCGGAATATTCCTGAACACTTCCAATCCTATGGCATGCCAACTATATCCAACTAGCCCGACACTGTTAATAAGGTTTTCATTTCACTTTCAAATTTTCGTATAACAGTTAATACTTTTCAAATTTAACTATACTTACCTTTAATTTACTTACCAAACATAATAAAGCAATACATACAACATTTAATTTAAAAGCTCAGTTTATAGAAATACAAACCGTAATTCTCGAGTTTATTCGTTATCTTTGTTCACTTTCTCTTTTCCCTTCTTTGATGACGCTAGCTACGGAAAAATTAACATTTAAAATCATTAATACATATCATTTAATAACACACTCTTTCATTTTCCATGTAACTTTTACATAAATTCCAATTTAGTCCTTCCACCATAACCATTCTTTCTCTTCAAATAAATCTCATATTTTTATTTAATACCTACTTTAAACAAGTTTCAGCTCTTAATATTCAATATAAAACATCAATTCTAAATTTCTTTCAATTTAGTCCCTATTATGTCAAAACTTATTTCTCTTTTTACAATTCAATCCTTCTCCCACTTCTAACTTAATTTTTTATCACTTTATCTCTTAATTTACTCAATTGTTCAACTTAATCAACATCTAAAAATTCACTAACTTCCTAAATCTCAACATAATTTAAGTAGATTTTTGTTCTAAGATTCCAAAAACATCAAAATTACAAGAAAATGGACTAAATTGACTTACCAATTAAGCTTCAATCCTTAAAACCCTATTTTTGCTTTCTTTTTCTTTCCTTTTTTCTTTCTTTCTTTCCCTGTTCTGTTTCGTCCCTCTTTCTTTCTTTTTCTTTATTCTATTTCTTTTTATTTTTTTATTTACTTTAATTATTATATTATATTATTATTATATTTTAGTAATTATTATTTACTTAAATAACAAGTAAACATATACTTATAGTACATATGTATGTATTATATTTTATATACATGTAACTAATTTTTACCACACATTTGTCACTTATGGTTTAATTACTAATTTAGTCCTTTGACTTTTCTTTATTCTACAATTTAACTTTCACACTTTATTCAATCTAATCCTTTCTCTAAATTAGCCTTAATTCAAGCTAATTCACTTAACCAAAATCTAATTAACCACACTACTAACTCCGTAAATATTTATTAAAAATACTTACGAATTCATTTTGCAGAAATAATGACCCAAAAATTCAATTTTTCGATACCCGTAAACTTTGGGTCGTTACATTGCATCAGCTTGTTATGTGTTAGTGTAAGACCTATCTGGGACATGGCATCGACACCGATAGATGAGAGCCAGTGTAAGACCTGTCTGGGACATGGCATCGGCCTCGATATATGAAAGTTAGTGTAAGACCTATCTAGGACACGGCATCGACTTTAATGTGCTACCTAGTATAAGACTATGTCTGGGACATGGCGTCGGCATTTTATCCTGTGTTCGGGGTTATTGAGTATCTAGTAATATTTTAATGATCAACGAAAGATTTATGATTTGTATCGAAATGAGAAAAGTTATAACCATGTGGTGAGTAGTACAGGTACCTACTTGAAATTATGAGATTTTGGCTCAATATATGCCATATGAATTGTATTGGATGGTGATGAGTAAGTTGTACTTATGTCTATTCATTGTATTCATGGACAAGCTATGAAATTTTATGAACATATTGTTGTATGATAATTAGTTGATGTTTATTTCCATGCAACTTACTAAGCTTTACGCTTACCCATTTTCCTTTCCATTTTCTTATAGTGCCACCAAAGTAGCTCGAGGATCATCGCATACGTCAGAGAAATAAGTCACACTATCATCTGAAGCACTTGGTATAGTTAGTTCTTTTATTTTGATTATGGCATGTATAGGAACTTTTGTCTTGTTTTAGTGTCACACTATTTTGGGGCCAAATGTGTTGGCTTGTTTTAGCACTTGACTCATTTTTTATAAGACCATGAATAATGGCTAATATTGAAAGTTGTTTTACGAATTCAAGAAAGTCTTTCATGAATGTGAAAATTGTTGGCATGGTCGTATATGTATGAAATGTATATAGGCTTAGTTATGGTTACTTGGTTGAGAAATAATGTTGTGATAGACTTGGGTATGATAGATTGTGTTTTAGGATGGATAGGGGCTTGGTATATGGTATTATATCATCCATACGGGTAGACACAAGGGCGTGTGTCTTGGCCGTGTGTGACACACGATCAGCCCCTTAGGCGTGTTATTCAACCATGTGTCCCCTGCACCTCAAATTTGCAAGTCAGTATGCATGGTAGTAAACAGACGGGAAAAGACACAGCCGTGTGTCTAAGTCGTATGGAGGACACAGCCTCTAGCCATGGATGTATGCCTTGGTCGTGTGCCCCTAAATTGTTGCTGACATCAGAAATAGACACGGGCTAGGACATGGGCGTGTCATGGCCGTGTGAGGGACACGGGCCATGGATATGGGCGTGTGTCAGGTCGTGTGAAAACCCCTGTAGATTTGAATTTGGAATTTAATTCACACGAGCTCGGGGCATGGGCTTGTCCCCTTGTACGTCTTTAACACGGCCATGTCATAATGGCCATACAGGTATGTTGCCCTTCCATACGGGCATGTGCCCTACTTCAAGTGGCATTTTTCAAAGGTTTTAAAGATGTTGGGATTAATCTCGAGTTATTTCCAAAACGTGATTTGGGCCTCATGGGCCCATATTAAGAACTTTTAGATTAAAAGAGAAAAGTTTTAAGTTTGACCTAGTTTTCATGACTCGGAAATGATTGTATGCATGCGGTTAAGTCAGGTAGTTCTGGCCTCAAACCCGGGTAAGGGGTGTTACATATTCTATTTATTTAAAAGTTGTAAATGAACAACGATCTTAAATCAAATAAGTACAAAAACACGTTTTCCTAACAAATCAGGCTAACCAAATAACAACAGTTTACAATGATTTCAAAAAGAAGGAAGTCAAATTTATAATTTTTTCTTCGTAACACTTCCAGATTCGACCATAGTGTTTAGGCTAGGTTTGAGGTGTTACATTTAGTAGTATCAGAGTTAGGTTGCAAAACTCGAGCTGTGAAAATTTTGGGTTTAAAATTGTATTTGGAAAAAAAATTCCAAGTAAAGTTTATTTTTGATCTAAAAAGTAAGTATGTGGTATACCGAGTCTCTGGTGTCGATCCTGTAATTACTTCTAACTTAGAAATACTTTATTTAGAAAACTCTAAAATGATTAAAACTGTACTAACTTAGTTAGAGACTAAAATTTCTGAAACTCCTTCTGATACTTGTTTGAAGCATAAAACATTTGCTAATAAACACTGAAACTAATACATAAAACTCTGTAATGTAGATTAATCTGTGATTACGATGAGTACTCGTGGAACACATGGTCGTGGTACTCATGGGCATGGCGGGCGCCGTAAAGGAACTCTAGCTAAGTCATCCTTGATGGGCAGTATGTCTAATTTGGATACGAGCGAGACACTAACTACACCTACTGCTAAGACTAGGTCTCATAGTCGCTCGGTTGGGGATGACGTATTATCCCAAGCCATGCTGGGGGTGTTGGAGAGGGTTATTGGGCCCATTCTGGTTTTGGAAGCAGTGGGTCAGTAACTGAACGACTTCGGTCTTACGGTGTTGAGATGTTTAAGGGTGTCACTGGAGTTGCCTCAACTGTGGCTGAATACTGGTTGAAGGCCACCGAGAGGATAATGAATGAGATTGACTACTCCCCTAAGCAGAAATTGAAGGATGCAATATCTCTGCTTCGCGATAAGACGTACCAATGGTGGCTAACGGTTGAGGAGGGTACTTAGCCAAATCAAATCAACTGGGAATATTTTAAAATCGCTTTCCAAGCGAAAATATGTGGGGGCAAGGTATGTGGATGCTCACAAACGCAAGTTCATGAACCTCACTCAAGGGGATAGGACTTTGGCTGAGTATTAGGCTAAATTTTTGAGATTGAGTCATTACGCTCGTGGGATGGTAGTGACCGGGTATGAGAAATGTGTCTGTTTTGAGGATGGTCTAAGGAATAATTTGAGAGTTCTAATAGCTCCACAGATGGAGTGAGAGTTTGTCGTCTCAGTGGACAATTCAAAAATCACTGAAGAGGTTAAGTACGTTGAGCACCAGGATAAAGACCGTGAGTGAGATAAGAATAAAAGGGATTTAGAGCCCTCTAGTTCTATTCAGAGGCCTAAAAAATAGGTCAAATCTTATGGGCCTTCTAGAGTTGAAGTTCCAGTTGCTCCTACTGTGGCTCAGCCATGTAGTGATTGTGGTAGACATCATCCGAGCGAGTCTTGGAGAAGGTTGGGAGCGTGTCTGTGATGTCGGTCGGTGGAGCACTGTATTAGGGATTACCCACAGTATTCTGATCAAATGCAAACTCTAGCTCTGGCATTTATTCAGCTTCAACAGGTAGTTCAACAGCCGCCTAAGGGCCATAGTTCGGCTAGGGGTGGTAATGGTATGGGTAGAGGGCAGAAAGCACCAAGAAGAGGTGGTAACCAGATTGAGGTGCGGCAGCCTATGTTGGTTTATGTTGCTAGACGTCATGATGGAAAAGACGCCGCTGATGTAATTCTCGATGCGTTCTTTATTTATAATGTCCCTTATTTTGCATTGATAGACATAGGGTCAACACATTCCTATGTAGCCAATTTTATATCTATAAACTTGAGGGTTTCGGTCGAGAGCACTTCTAGAGAGATTGTTGTAATTAGTTTGTTGGGTTAACCTATTCAGGTTCATAGACTATATATGAATGTGCCATTGGAGATACAAGGGGCTGTGTTTCTAGCTAATCTGATGGAGCTATTGTTTGGAAAATTTGATCTGATTTTGGGGATGGACTAGCTTGTGGAGCATCGAGTCAGTTTGGATTGTGCTACTAAGAGGGTAGTTTTGATATCAAAGAATGAAATAGAGGTGGTTATGATCAGCGAGCATCGAGGCTACTTATCCAATGTGATCTATGCTCTTGTGGCTGAAAAACTGGTTCGAAAAGAGTGTGAAGCGTACTTGGCTTTTGTATAAAAAGTTAGTTAAACATGTCATGAATTAAAAATATACTATATTTTAAATTAATGAAATAATATTTAATTAAATTTACCACAAAATAAATAATTTGTCAAGTGTTATAAGAAATATCATTTTTTTACTGACTAAATCTTATTTCGATTTAAAAAAGTATAAATTTGAGCATGTTAAAATTTATTTATCTTCAACTTTTGTGGGTTCGTATGTTAGGAACATCCAAACAGTAAAGAATTTTTAAATGTTTTTCTCAAGGATTTACTAGGTTTACCTCCGAGTCGAGAAGTCGAGTTTGGTATTGAGCTTTTACTAGGTACAACTCCGGTGTCCATCGCTCCTTATTGTATGGCACTGAAGGAGCTTGTAGAGTTAAATGCTCAACTTCAGAAACTCATTGATCATGGATTCATCCATCCTAGTGTGTTTTCGTGGGGGACACTGATTTTTTTTGTAAAGAAAAGGGATAGTACCATGAGGATGTGCATCGATTATCATCAGTTAAACAAGTTGACAGTGAAGAATAAGTACCCACTTCCGAGAATCGACAACTTGTTTGATCAATTTTATGGGGCTTTTGTGTTTTCAAAGATAGATCTCCGTTCCAGGTACCATCAGCTTAATTTTAAGGAAGTTGATGTCCATAAGACTACTTTTAGGACTCATTATGGGTACTACGGTCATGCCCTTTGGATTGACGAATGCTCTGGCTACATTCATGGATCTTATGAATCGGGTTTTTCAGCCATACTTGGATCAGTTCATCATGGTTTTCATCTATGAAATTCTAGTATACTCTAAGACTGAGGATGATGATGATGAGTATCTTAGAATAGCTCTTCAGATACTCCGAGAGAAACAACTTTATGCTCAGTTGAGCAAATGCATTTTGGTTGAGAAAGGTAATTTTTCTGGGTCATGTGGTTTCTGCTAAGGGGTAAGAAAATCGAGGCTGTGCTTAAGTGGAAACAGCCTAAAAATATTTCTGAGATTCGTAGTTTTCTTGGGCTAGCGGGTTATTATCGAAGGTTTGTCGAGGCGTTCTCATTAATTGCAGCTCCTCTGACTAAACTGTTACGTAAAAGTGCCCCATTTGTCTAGACTGATGAGCAGTAACCGAGCTTTGAGAAGCTCAAATCTGTTTTGACTCATGCTCCTATTCTGATATAGCCTAAATCCGGTAAGGATTTTGTGGTATACAGTAATGCATCTCATGTCGGTTTGGGTTGTGTTCTGATGCAAGACTGTAAGGTAGTGGCTTATGTTTCCCGACAGCTTAAGTCACATGAGGGCAACTATCTTACGCACAATCTTGAGTTACTTGTTGTTGTCTACATCTTAAAGCTTTGGAGGCACTATTTATTTGGTGAGAGGTGTATCATCTACACCAATCACAAAAGCCTCAAGTATCTCCTTACCCAAAAAGAGTTAAACCTTAGGCAGCATAGATGGATTAAACTGCTTAAGGATTATGACTGCACGATTAAGAATCATCCCAGTAAGGCTAACATGGTGGTCGATGCTCTTAGTCATAGGGTAATGTATGATTTCAGGGTAATGTTTGCTCGCCTAAGTCTATTTGATGATGGGAATCTACTTACTGAGTTGTAAGTTAAGCTGACTTGGATTGATTAGATTCTGTAACACCCCACACCCGTGCCCTACACCGGGACGAAATACAAGGCATTACTAAACTTAAACACGTGCATTTCCAACATTTTCAAATCATCAAGTCTTGATCAAATTTAAAACTTTTTTCCAAACTTTGTCTAAACTCCTTAATGTGGGCCTAGGAGGCCCCAAACATCCCTGGTAAATCATTCGGGACCAACCCGAGTCTTTTAACTAACTTTAGAAAAATAACTCATGAAATAGGGCACACGCCCGTGTGGAAGGGCAACACGCCCGTGTGGTCATTATAACATGGCCATGCTGATGGCCCGTGTGACACACACGACCTAATCATTTAAGGACACGCCTATGTCCCATACCCGTGTGAATTAAATTCTAAATTCGAACCTACAGGGGTTTTCACACTTCCTGACATACGCCCGTGTCTATTGCCCGTGTCCCTCACACGGCCATGACACGCCTGTGTCCTAGCCTATGTCTAAAAATCTTGACATTCTATTTCTGACGTCAGCAACCCTTAAGGGTCACACGGCCAAGGCACACGCCCATATACTAGGCCGTGCCCTTCACACATCTGAGACACATAACCGTGTCTCTACCCATGTGTTTACTACCATGCATATTAACTTGTAAAATTTATGTGCAGGGGACACACGACCATGTAACACGCCTATGGGGCTAACCGTGTGTCATACACGGCCTAGACACATACCCGTGTGCCTACCATGTGGACAATATAAGGGTAGTTACCAAGCCCTATGCCACCCTGAAACAAAATTTAATACCAACCAACATATCAAAGTCTAACTTAATATGATTTCTCAACCAACAACCATAGTTAAGGCCTATATACATTTCATATATTCAACCATGACAACAATTTTACATTCACGAAAGACTATCTTGCATTCATATAATGACTTTCAAATTTAACCATTTTCATGACCTTATACAAAATGAGTCAAATACTAAAACAAGCCCACACATTTGGCCCCGAAACAATGTGATACCAAAATAAAATAAAAAGTTCATATACATGCCATAGTCAAAATGATAAAACTAGCTATACCAAGTGCTTCAAGGATAGTGTGGCTAGCTTCCCTGACGTAAGTGATGATCTACAAGCTACTTTGGTGGCACTATAAGAAAATGGAAAGGAAAGAGGGCAAGCATAGGAGCTTAGTAAGTACATATATGCAAATAAGTGTAATAAAAAAAAGAACACATTCATCAAACAATGGCGTATCATACTTAAATGATATATCATTTTAATCCTACTATCTTACTCTTCACTTCCTTTATGCATACTTACTACATCTCATCACATACTAAGGCCTTGTTCATGGGTTTAGTATACATACCTGTAATCATCCATAAAATATATCAATTTCATTCCCTCTAATAACTTTCCTCATTGAAATTTTCCCCAACTCGTTCTTGAAACTACACATTGAACACTCGAAATACTAATGGATACACAGAAAGTTTACACTTAAGTGTCATATGAGTAGTTAGAGCTACCTCGTACTTTGTAATGCTCGCATTTTGAGTTACTCACGGGCCTTTTTTCCATGTCAGTACCCGGACCCCATAACTCTATCATGTAATGCCCGCTCGTTGAGCTACTGACGGGTCTGCACTCAAGGTCAGTACCTGGACCCATATTACATATAACATTTATCTCATGAACTCAGACATAACTCATGAGTTCAGACCATATAGTTCCTCATGATATACCTTTTGTAGCCTATACTATTTCTGAGGTTCAACGGGATTTCATATTTAACCTGATGTCGTCGTACTTATTCATCATGTAGATAACTCTTATATCACAATGTTTATGCTTCTATGGTAACAAGTAAGATTATAATACATGATAACGATAAAACCTTTAAAAATAAGCTATAATGACACATTATTTACATATGTACTTACTTCGGCACAAAATGATGGGAACGAGCCTAATCCTTGTAAACTTTGTTCTTCCCTCAATCAAGACTCGAAACACGTTTCTCTTGATCTAAAAATTGAAATTTAGCTTATTTAATACACAAATCATTCAATTCAACTTAAGACTCATACTTTGGTAAAATGACCTTTTTGCCCTTAAACTTTGTAAAAATTACTATTTTACCCCTAGGCCCAAAAATCAATTTTTTTATCGAATTTCCTTATTAGCCAAGCCTAACCAACTTTATTTTATAACTATAGCATCTCACAATTCTCATTATTTCACATATTTATCACCTATTTCATAGCTTATGCAAAATGGTACTTAGTTAGGGTTTCCATGAAAATTACTTCACAAAAGTTGTTTATTACACAACCATGATTCATTATCTTCCATAAAATTTCAAAAAACAACATTAATACTTTCATGGAAAAACCCTAGGCTTTTAACCATCTTGCAATATAGTCCCCTCATTAGCTAGCTCATGCTACAAGGGTCCTAAAAATGCAAAAATCATCAATAAAAACCATCTAAATCACTTACTTGCAAGGATGAGAAGTTGCTAAAATTTTGAGCTTCTAAAACCCCTAAAATGGCTGAAATTTTCTGTAGAGAGGTGGGGAAGATGATAGCCCTTTTTCTTTTGTTTTATTTTGATAAATTAAGCCACTAAATGTCATCTAACTTTGACATTTTGACCAATCTTATCCCCTATGGCCGGCCACCTCTATTTAAAAGAGTCTAATTACCCTTTAAAGGCCTTAAATTTTGGTTCTCTAGCTATTTAACACATTTGGGTAGTAAAACAAAATTTTTGCCCTTTATGTTATTTAGTCCTTTTTCACAATTAAGCATGAAATCGCTAAAATTATCTCACCAAAATTTTCATGCATTCATATAATCATGCCATAACACATAAAGTAATAATAAAATATTTTCTCCGGCTTCAAAATAGTGGTTCTCGAAACCATTGTTCTGACTTGCCCTGAAATCGGACTATTACAGATTCGGGATAAACAGTTTGGGGATGACTCTCTAGTTCTGCAATTCCATCAGGTAGAGGATGGTAGTACGTCTAAGTTTGGGTTGAATAAGGGTGGGGTTCTGTGTTTTCAAGGACTCGTTTGTGTACTGAATGACTCTGATTTGAGACAGTCTATTCTGAGGAAAGCGCATAGTAGCCCATATGCTATTATCCTTATGGAAATAAGATGTATCAAGATCTTCATGAACTGTAATTGTGGCCTGGTTTAAAATGGAATGTGACAGACTTTGTTTCTCGTTTTCTAATGTACCAGCAAGTTAAGGCTGAGCATCAGTTGCATTCGGGTTTGCTTCAACCCATTAAGATTCCCATTTGAAAATGGGAGCATGTGACTATTAACTTCATTAGTGGGTTGCCCTTAAAACCTACTAAAAAGGATTATGTATAAGTCATCGTGATTGTTAACCGAGTCTGCCCACTTTATTCTTGTTTGGACAGATTACTCCCTACAGAAATTGGCCAAGCTATATATTTCTAAAATCTAAAAGACTTCATGGGGTACCAATCTCGATTATTTTCGATAGAGATCCTTGCTTCACGTCTCAATTTTGGAGGAAACTTCTTGACGCTTTGGGTTCAAAGTTGGTCTTCAGTATTGCGTTTCATCCCCAGATAGATGATCAATCTGAGAAGGTGATTCAAATACTGTAGGATATGTTTCGAAGTTGTGTAATTGATTTTCGAGGTAGTTGGGAGGAAATTTATATTTTTTTTTATTTTTGGTTAAAACAAGTATAAAATATATCAAAAATTAACCGACTTAACCGACCGATTAATTTATATTTCCAAAAAATAACCGAACTGACCGAATATTTATATATTATAATATTATTTATTAAATTCGGTTAATTAGGTTAACTGACCGATTTTGAACGGAATGAACTGTTAACCGAACTTCCAAAAAATTATTAACCAACCTCCGACTAAATTAATTCGGTTAACCGATCGATTAATCAAATTTGGTCGATTAACCGAATTAATTCGGTTTTAACCAAAATTTGTGCACCTCTACTCCATTATGTTGGACTAAGTTGGATGAGCGACGGGTCTTACGTCCTGAGTTGGTATCTAAGACTGAAGACAAAGTTAGACTGATTTAGGATCATCTTAATGCAACTTCTGATAGACAGAAGTCTTATACAGATTTAAAAAAGAGGGACATTGAGTTTTCCATGGGTATCTCCGTGGAAGAAGGTTCTACGGTTTGGACGTAAGGGCAAGTTAAACCCTAGGTTCATTGGGTCGTATCAGATTCTGAAGCATGTGGGATTGGTTGCTTCGTATCCATGATGTGTTTCACGTCTCCATGTTGAAGCAGTTAGTACTTGGATGTGTGGGTGTTAGGGTCCAGTGTTCGAATCCCTAATAATGCATTTTGGGGTGTTTTTTCCCTATTTTATTTTTTTATTTCTCAATTCATAGGAGGTGGGGAAATTCTACTTTGACTGGTAAGTGGGGGGTTTAAAATTGGTTATTTTTTTTAATTTAAATTCCTAGAAAATCTCTCATTATCCCTTGTTTTTCTATTTTCACATTTGTTAACTCTGTGCATTCAATTCTTTGTTTTTTCTTTTCTTTTTTCAAATTTGACTACTCCTTGATCCTTTGGCCAAGCTGAATCTACTACCCTTTTATTCTTTATTTTTCTTTCTTCTATTGTTACACTTCTACGCCGTTCATGGTATTGAGTAAGGTTTTAATTAATTTATTTCTTTTATTAGTTAAGCTTTAGGATTTTTCCTTCTCGTTTTGGGTTGTTGTAGAGAGATAAGTGAAATTAAATTTTATGCGTGTTTTTTATAGGTGAAGTTCGTGAGTCGGTAAGGGCTCTGAAGAACTGAGGTTGTTTCAAGCTGTTGTTCATTTGAAGGTGAGCGTGTTGTTGTTTTGTGGGATTATTTGTTCGATTGTTGGGTTCGTTGTGTGGGATTTGTTATATCAATTGTTTGGATTAGTAAAATTTTTAATTGTTAATTCGTATTATTCGTCTTTAGGTATAGGGATATCTAGCATGCATCAGATCTTTGCTCAAGGTGTGTAACGAGAAACTCGAAAAATGGCGATCTGTGAAAGCCGAAATTGGGGCCTATCGATGCCACACGGCCGTGTGGCTGGCCGTGTGGTAGGCCGTGTGCGACACACAGCCTAGGCCATTTTTAGGTCGTGTCAGCCACACGAGCGTGTATGGGCCGTGTGGGCCACACAGGTAAACCATTTTGGGCTATGTGGGCCCAAATTTTAGAATTTTTTCCTAGGGTTGTACACGTCATCTTGATCGACTATGGGCATTTCGTGAGGTCGGTATGTGTTAAAATAAGCTATTAAGCATGAACTCTGATAGTCTGATAGTGTGAATCATGATGTAAATAACGTCTAACATGTATAATCGGTTATGTACCAAGCATGTTCTATTTCTGTTATACGAGTATGTATGTTTTGTATAACCAGAAATCTGCTATTCACTGTTTATGTCTGATTATGGGACGGGATATGTATTATGTGGAGGAAGTGTTCTGTGTGAGGCGATATCTCGTCATTACACTGGCAGCATAGCTGGGATTATTCTAAAAAGTGTCGTATGGACACGAAGCGGTGTTTAGGGCTGGGTGGGTGTTTTATACCCCACGTGGTGTGTTGGGATGGTCGGAGCTGGTGTGTAGAGGATAGGGGTAGGATTATATATATCTGTTTCTGTGTTACTCTGATCTGATTTTGATTCTATTATGGAATAAGTCTGTATCTGATCTACCATGTAACTGAATTTGAGATTCTATTTCTGCGACTTGCACACTGAGTTATAAAAACTCATTCTTTGTTTGTCTGATAATTTCAGGAAACCCTCAGACTTAGGTGGGTCGACGCGACGGGAGCTTGGTTGTGTCCGCTTTACCGTAAAATTATATTTGCTTAAATTTGGCTTACTTAAATTTCTGTTTTGTGAGTTTTATATAATTTGGACTCTCCAGACTTTTGGGACTGTTTTTGATTTCGGATTTTTTTAGCATGGCGATTGATAAAATGATTTTATGAAAACGACTGTTTTTCTAAAAATAACTATTTTTAAGGAAACAAACCAATTTACCAAAATATAACATTTTAAGAAACTTCGCTTCAAAATATTCAATTTATTTGAAAGTCGTAAACGAACAACGATCTTAAATTAAATAAGCACAACAACACACTTTCCTAACAAATCGGGCTTACTAAGTAACAACGGTTTACAATTATTTCAAAAAGAAAGAAGTCGGATTTATAACTTTTTCTTCGTAACACTTTCAGATTCGGCTGTAATGTCTAGGCCGGGTTTAGGGTGTTACAAAATAACACAACACGCTCGATTTAAGAAAAAATTTAGAACTTCCGACGTAACCAAAATAATTGTTTTCTTAATTGGAATTTTCCAACAAAACCAAACCCATGGTCACTCTAAATTTTTTTCTCAATTTAGTCACTCTAATTAAGATAATTTCTAAAATCAGTCACTGCTGTTAAAAATTTTATTAATCCACTAACCGATTGCTGGCATAGCATATTAGCCCATTGAGTGATTAACATGTGACATTTTTTTGAACTTTTGACAAAACTTAAGAACCTATTTATAATTAGTCCAAAAAGTTTTTTTTCTCTCTTCTCTTTCTCATCACTTCCTTCCCTAAAAAAAAAATCTTGAAACAAGGTTTTAAATTTTATACTTCTACAAATAAATAAACAATTCCTTTCTTGCAATGACTTCTCAATTAGGGTGAGCAAAAAAACTCACCCGAATCGAGATATTTGGACAGTTTAGGAATGCAAATTCAAAAATCGCAGTTACCCAAATTCAAATTGAATTTTATTTTTATTTACTATAAAATTAATTTAATTTTTTATATAAAAATAAATATTTTATATTTAAAATAGTGAAAATAATTTAAAAGTTCTTAAAAAATTATTATTTTCTTAGAAATATTTATGAAAAAAACCTTAAATTTGTCAAATAATATTCAAATGCCATAAAACAAAGCTCATTTTATCAAAATAAATTTAAAAAATTGAAACAAAAAATTAATATAGAAAAAAACAAAAATTGAACCGAGCCTAAATTATTAACAAGTTTAAAAAAATTTAAAACAAATCGTCACCCTATTCTCAATCATTCACCTTATGCTTCTCCCGATCTCTCAAAAGTGTAAATGTTCTACAAATAAAACAAAGTGACGAAAGACTCGCTTCGTACATGCGACTAAATGGCATTTATCAGTTCTTTTTTGTATCTGTTTGTTATAAATATAAATTAAAATTTGAATATAATTTTTCTTCTTCTATTCATACGCTTTTCATATTTCATACATTCCATATATATTATATGGTATATGGAATTAAATGAAATTTCATGTGATCCAGTAAATAGAATAGAAATTCAATTCCATCATTATTAGATAGATTTGTAGGATTCAATGAAGAATGAGAAAAGAATGGGATTTTTTTAAGAAATGGGAAATTCAAAATGCTCGGGGATGAAAATGAGGAAATGTCTATAATACTTGGGTTGAATCAGATACAATTTGAAGGATTTTGTGGGTTTATAGATCGGGGCTTAACAAAAAAAACTTTATAAGTTTCCAAAATTTGAAAATACAAAGTAAAAAACTGAATTTTAATTATTTGTGGAAACAAATCAATTAGTGTAACCATTGATAAAAGAAAGGAATGTTTTATATGAATCACTCCTGTTCGTGCAGTGGGCTCAGTGTGATAAATATAAATGTTGGCAAAACCAGATATGTGCTCTCTTTAATGATAAAGAAAATAAGGAAAAAAAAAGTTTATTTCCTTTACCCAAAATGCCGCTTAAAAGAAAGTGAAAATGGAGGACATAAGCCCTAGTTGGTGAAGACTATTTTTGGTGCAAAAATCTGCCACCAACCATCCTTCGTGACCACTTAGAGCTTGTAGAACATTTATATTTTTGAGAGATGGAGAGAAACCTATGGTGAATGATTGAGAAGTGATTTCAAGAAAGGAAATGTTTCAATTATAACATTTAAAACCTTGTTTCAGAAATTTTTAGAGGAGGAAGTGATGAGAAAGAGAAGGGAGGAGTTCAAAAAATATCACTTATCAATCATTTAATGAGCTAATATGTCACATTAGCAATTTGTTAGTGGATTAACTAAATTTTAACAGCAATGAACAATCATCTTAATTTCAGTGATTAAATTGAGAAAAAAATTAGACTGACTAAAATAGAACAAACCCTATTCCTATTTTAAAGTGACTATTGGTGTGGTTTATCCAAAAAAATAATTATTTTTGTTCATATATTTAAAACTATATATTTTAAAACTAGAGCAAGCTCGGGCGAGCTAAGATTGGATTTAATTCGGACACGGATTTTTTTTAACCTTGAATTTTTTCGAGTTTG
Source organism: Gossypium hirsutum (assembly GCF_007990345.1). Lineage (NCBI taxonomy): Eukaryota > Viridiplantae > Streptophyta > Magnoliopsida > Malvales > Malvaceae > Gossypium > Gossypium hirsutum. Next base: position 68,827,468 of record NC_053433.1, read on the forward strand.
AGCTTTCTTAGGCTCAGGTTTTCTCAAGCTAGGACCCCTTCAAGCTTGAATCAAGCTAGGCAAGCTCTAATGAATTTAGGTAATTTAGAATTTTATAAATTCTAAATATTTTAATTTTGAATGTAATAATTCATTTTACTTTTATACATGGTAACAACGCAATTCAAATTTGACTTATAAAAAAAATTATATATATATAACACAAAGTTATTTTATATAAAATAGGTAAAGTACTTATTTTAGGTAAAATTTATTATTTTATGATATTATATGAATTAACAAAAATATCTTTTATTGTTCATTATTATATTATATTGACAATTGAGTAATTTTTTTATCTTTCTTATTAAATTTATAAACCTAAATACTCATATTCTAAAATATTTATTCCAAAACTCAAATATACTATACTAAGTTATAACCCAAATAATATACTCATTATTACTCAAACTCAAAATAAACTAATTATAACTCAAATCTCAAGTTCAAAATAAAAGGGAATTAAACTCAATATCCAAATGCAATTTGTAAAAGTTAAAGTCTAATTCAAAATCTAATTTAAAAAATAATGATATTAAATTTTAATAATATTTTATGTATTGTTAGTTATTATTATAAATATGTATTTTAATATACTAAATTGCACTTAATTATTGATGTTATGCTTTTATTATAATCTATAATACAATAACAGTTAATTATATTAATATTTATAAAATATATTACTTTATATATAATACTACATCATGTACTATAATAGTAAAGTAATACATAATATATTAATTATTAACATATATCATTGTTTATTACACTGGATGAAATATACTCTAAGTCTCTATACTTTTCTTACATTTAAAAGTTAGCTCTCATATTATATTATATAATGTTATATCTTATCATATAGTATATAATATATTAAAGTTTATATGTATGCATCAATGATTAAACATTATAATATCATGTAATATTATATATTTTATTATAATCTATAATATATTAATAGTTATATATTAATTATTATATATTATTTATTATTGTACTAGTTGACATATGTTCTAATTCCCTTTACTTTTCATACATTTTAAAGTTAGCCCTCCTACTCTATTGTATAATCCTATATCATATCATGTAGTATTTAATATATTAATAGTTTATATATGCGTCAATGATTAAACATTATACTATCAGGTAATATTATATCTTTTATTATAATCCATAATATAATTATAGTTATATATAATAGTAGTACATTATATATTAATTATTACTATATATTATTGTTTGTTATTATATTGATTGAAATATACTCTAAGTTTTTGTACTTTTTTTTATATTTGAAAGTTAGCTTTCTTATTGTACTATATAATGTTATATCATTTCATATAGTATATACTATATTAATAGTTTATATATATGCATTAAAGGTGTTCATGGGTCTGGTCGAGTCTAAACATGATATTAACACATTTTATTTTTGCCCAAATCGAGTCTAACCCAAAATATAAGCCTAATATTTTACCTAAGCTAGTCCATATCTGTAAATGGCTAACTCAAGCTCATTTTAGACCCACCCATATTATTTTTAAAATTTTTAAATATCTTTATTTATTTTTATTTTATTTTAATAATTAGAAAATTTATAAAACTTTTATTTATTATAGTTTAATAAATATAACATATCTAATTATATATACATTAATCCACTATCATCGTCGAGTAACCTTAACAATGGTAGAGAATATATAATATATAAGAAGTAATGATGACCCTGAAAGACATGGCATGAGAGATAACGGTCCAAAGGGAAGCAGAATTTATGCCTTTTTATTTAATTCTTCTACCGTTATGATATTTGAAACAAAAGAATAAAAGTATGCATTATGTGTTGTCAAAGGCCATGATCACAACTTTGTGAAACTCTACCCTTTTTTTTTTTTTTGCCCTATTCTCTACCTTCACCACTTCTCTTCTTTTCAGCTTGGTGGGACTACTTACAGCTTTCCCTTCATCATACCTTGTTGACTTCAAAACTCTTATTTTCCCATTATCTCTTCCAACAATCCATTATCATCAACTTAAGCTTCCATGGGTATGTCTTTGATTCTTCTTTCCTTTCCTTTTTTATCCCTTTTTATACTTATATTTTGTGCAACATAGTATGTAGTTGAATGTTATTGACGTCCTGGATTATGAGTTTTTCTTTTTTTCTTTCCTAATTCTTGTTTATGCATACTTGAGGCTCATGGATGGAGTTATTCTACAACTTTTTGTTTTATTTTTCACATCAGTCACTTTTTACTTGTGTTTATAGGTTTTGTTTTGGCTGTTAATTACTGTTTACAGTTCTGTACTTGTATAATTGTTAGCATTCTTAGTAATCAAGAATACTGTTGTGGGATTCTAGTAATCTAGTTACCTGTCTAAACTGTGAAGTATAGGATTTATCAGTTATTAGGAAATTAATGGATTCTTTCAAAATTTTGACTTATTTGTGTGGCTCTGTACCTTGATTATCAACCTGATTCAGAATTCAATTGATATGCTCTAACGTGGATTTATGCTTGATTTTGTCAAGCTAATCTTTAACAAGAGATAGATCCCGGATTAGGACATTAGTGGTTCAAGGTAAATTTACAACTTCTAAGGAGTTTTATGAAAAAGAAGAGCCTCCAGAATGGAAAGACTGTCCATTGATAGCCAACTCTATTAGCCAATTTCTTAGAGGAGGAATTTTGGAACCGAAAATGGATGTTGGTATCAAAATGGCTCAAAAGTGCAAATACATATAGGTTTGCTCTAGGATCAGCACCAGGGTCTTTTGCCAATAGTACTGCTGAATGCTGATGTATGCAACTAGGATCAGTCTCATGGTCTTTCACCAGCAGGTTTGCTCTATATTTATGCAGTAATCATATGTGTCTTGTATAGGGACTCATTACATGGTTTGGACCAGTGAATCCGTCATCGTTATATGTACTTAGATATACCGTATGAAACACTTTCCGAAAAAATGTCAACATTGAGCATGCAATTGACATCTGATTTCCATATCTTATCTAAAGGCAAATGTCATCCTTGCCCGTCGCTGAAGTCCTTATCCAGCAGAATAGGAGGCATGCTATGCAATTACGGTTCATCAAGCAAGTACAAGAAGTTGGATTCAAAGCTTGAAAGGAAGATGATTGAAATGAAGGGAAGTGCATCGGGACAATCTAATTTCAAATCAATTGACAGCATAATCTTGAGGTTCCCTCAGTTCAGGGAAGGATTGAGAAACCTCAGAGGCGTGTTCAAACAGTATGGTGGGTTGCAACCAGTAGTTTAATCTTAAGCTCTCTATAAGATTTTTTTTATCTTCGAGTTTTACCACAAAATGGCTCTCTTTCTCTAGATGAAGACTCCAATGGAACTATTGATCGCGAGGAACTGAACAGATGCTTGGAGAAACTGCAACTTCATTTTACAAAAGAGGAGGTTGAGGATTTGTTTCATTCATGTGACATTGACGGGAGCGAAGGGATTCAATTTAACGAGTTTATTGTGCTGCTATGTCTCATCTATCTCCTAATGAAGCCTTCCTCCTCTCCTGATAATGTATCTAAAAATAACTTATTTTTGTTTCTTTCCCTATGTTTAAGATTTAAGAACATAGCATGTTGCAGACAGTATTAATCAGTGTTTTTACTCGTGAATTGAGAATGTTTCAGACATTGAAGATGCATTCCCTGCAACTTGAGGCCACTTTCGATACTATTGTCGAAGCATTCTTGTTTCTTGATAAGAATGGTGATGGAAAACTGAACAAGAAAGATGTGATGAAGGCACTAAATGAAGCTTCTCCATGGAAGCGCTCCCCTGCACGTGTCACTCGGACTAGATTCAGTATCTCAGCTTCAACTCAACTTTTAATTAATTTCTCAGAAATTTCTTTCATCAATGATACTAATCTTTCTTTTGGTAATTCCCCATGGAAAAATGCAGAAGAAATGGACTGGGATAAAAATGGAAAAGTCAGCTTCAGAGAGTTCCTCTTTGCTTTTATTAACTGGGTCGGAATTGAAAGTGATGAAGAACTACCTGATTCGGGGACCTAATGACACTCAGAAGGGCTACAGGATAAATCTGGATGAGGTCAGATTAAGATTTGTTCATATGCCTAAGACATCCCAAGTACTTAGTTGAACTGTTGTTACTGCATCATGTCATGTATATCTTTGCAGTTTTCTTTAAAATGATAAAAATTCAAGATGTCCTGTTAAAGCAATGAATTTTTGTTGTAATTAGCATGAATGTGTTCATAGCAGTTGATATAGCAAGAAACGCTTTGGTAGCCATGAATGGCTAACATCCAAGCTTCGCGAATTGTACTTGGAATCAATCAAATCTGGCTTAGATTATGAACACAGAAACTTCCTAATCACTGCTATACTATACAGGTACAACATTTCATCTCATTGTTTAAGATAGATACATACAAAAGCACAGGCACTACCTTTAACGTACACATTAATCGAAACGAAAATTGTTGCGGAAAACGAATGCTAGAACTTGCCTCTCCTCCTGTATGAGTTTCAATGTAATCCCAGAGCATGGATTCTTCTAACAAGTGACAAAGAACAGGCATTTCTCTCTTTCCATTCTTCACTACCCTCCTTCCTCTGCCATTCTTCGATGAAGCTTTTATCATTCCCATCAAGTATGCTCACTATCTGCCTTATGGTAGGCCTTAATTTCGGGTCAGATCGTGTGCAAGCGATTCCCAGTTTTGTCAGTCTCAAAACTTCTTCAGTATTGTATTCCTCCTTCAACCTCGTGTCCACCAGTTCCTCAAACGGCCTTTTCCGTGCCTCAAAGTTGTGTACTCGTTTCACCAATAATACCTCAGGCTGCCTAAAGTCGGCTGCCATATATCCGCTGACCACCTCAAGCACCACCACTCCAAAGCTATAAACATCAGCCATTGGTGTTGCTTCTCCAGATTCTATATATTCAGGTGACATATAACCGAAAATTCCACGAACTGATTTGTTTTTGTTGGTAGCTGCGTGATGGCCGTGATCATTTCTTGTCAAGAACTCAGCCAGAGCAAAACTACTAAGCCGTGGATTCATGTCGGGATCAAGAATGATGGCTGAAGAGGTAATGTTCCTATGGATGACTTGTTCATCCCATTCCTCATGAAGATAAAGAATTGCAGAAGCAAGGGATTTGATAATGTTGTATCGATGTCGCCATTGCAAAATAGAGCTGCCAGTTATATTGTTATGGTGAAAAAGGAGGTGACTCAACAGTTGATTCGCTGAGTAATCATATACAACGAGCATCTCTCCTTGCTCGGTACACCATCCACGGAGTTGAACTAGATTACGGTGGCGGAGCCTCGCTAAGTTTTGGAGTTCACTTGAAAACCTTGTTCGCAATGCAGGGCATTTGGTCATGCCAAGTCTCTTCACAAGAATGTGATGACGGTTGTCAAGGAAACCTTGGTAGGCAGTTCCGAAGTCGAGCTCCGCCACCCTTCGTGATTCCGCAAAGTTATCAGTGGCGACAATGAGCTCCTTGAAGGGTATTTCCCTTGGAGTGTCGACCATAAAGAAGTTGGTTGGACGACGGCTGCTGCTGGTGGATAAACTGGAACCATTGACTCCAAATTCAGCAGTTTCATATATAGTTTCTTCGGTGGCAGTTGCATAATCGGATGAAGCAAATGAGACAGTAATGTTGACGCTGCTGGTAGTGGCAGTGGCGGTGGACAACCGACTACTGGCGGTGCTCTTGCTTCCACTAGTATTGGATGAGGATGAGAGTGAGATGTATAAAGGGTGAGACTCAAATGACGGTAAAGTCGGAAGTTTCCCGGAAATATTACCAGAAAGAACTTCAACAACCCATTTCATATTAGGCCTCAACAATGGATTATGGAGCGTGCAAAGGAGTCCTATATGAAGGAACTGCTCCATATCGGCAAGCTTGTAGGAGCCATCTACAAGTCGACTGTCCCCTGCTTGTAAAAGCTTATCTTCATCAGACAACCTTCGGATCCAATCAAGCAAAATGATTTGCTCGTCGGGAAACGTAAGATCAACAGCTCGCCTCCCCGAAACCACCTCTAAAACAACAATCCCAAAGCTGAAAACATCTGACTTTGTAGTCGCCACACTTCGTTTTTGGAAACTCTCCGGTGGGAGGTACCCAATTGTGCCACCGATCCTCGTCGTGTCAACTAAACGGAATTGGTGTCGTTTCGTCGCTGGTGTCCTGATTTGGTACTCCAGTTCATGTTCCAGCCACCGTGCCAGGCCGAAGTCACCGAGCCGGGCATTGTACTGGGAGTCGAGCATCACGTTGCTTGTTTTTACGTCGCGATGTATGATTTGAGTCTCCAGTTGTTCATGGAGATAAAACAGTGCAGCTGCAAGACCTCGAACGATTTTCCTCCGGCGGTCCCAGTTTAAAGGTGGTGCCCCGGTATTTTCGGGCCTTCTAAAGAGTACTCTGTCGAGGCTTCGATTTGGCATGTAGTCATAGACGAGGAGCAACTGGTCTTCATGAACGCACCAGCCCCTCAACCGAACAAGATTTCTGTGGCGGAGATGAGCCACCGCCACCAGCTCAGCTGCAAAAGTCTTTTCAAACCTCTCCCCTTTCTCGGCCAAACATTTGACGGCCACCACAGTTCCATCACTTGGTAAGACAGCTTTATACACTCTCCCGAAACCCCCACTTCCAAGAATTTCATCTTGACAGAATCCTTTAGAGCCTATGTAAAGCTCGGCGTAACTGAAAATCCTTGGATTGTCTCCACCAACTTTCTCCGACATCTGAACCCCTTCGAGCTCATGAAAAACGCTCGACTGCTGCCTCCTCGGGTTAGCACAATGAAGCAGGCATCTGGAGCCATAGAAGCGGCGGAGGGAATCCCGGATGAAACCAACAAAATGAGCCCCACAGTTACGGTACGGGTGCTTCTTCCCCTCCTTTTTAACAGGTTTTTCCACTGGGGGGTAGTCCAAGGGAGCGATTTCATTAAAATCAGCAGGTAAAATGAAGCAAAGCCGGTTCACCTTCATGGTGGTGATGAAAGTATATGAACATGAAGGAAATTTTAAACTTTGGGATACTTAATATATGAGTTGGGATTGTGAATGCGGTTTTCTTGATAGTGCTTTTATTCAACGTCGGTAGGTTTGCATGGTTGAATTGTTTCCTATAAAACTTTCCAAAACCTGGAAGCTGCCGTCCCCTTTTGTGATGTAACCAAATAAAGGAAGATTCTCATTTCTCCAAATCACCGTAATAAGTATCACCCCTTTATTATATTTTTCTTTTGCCTTCAAATTTAAGGTTTAGATTTTTGTAGTAATAATAAATGAGAAGAAAAATATAATTTGGTTTAAATAAATAAATAATAATTTTATAAATTTAGCTTAACGAGTAAAAATGCTCATTTTATTTAAACATTTTTAAACTCAACAGAAATCCTAAACCGACAAAAAAAACTAATTATTATAGTTAATATGGGTTATATTTATAAAATAAATAAATTCATTTATAAATCATTATATTTCACTTTACACTATTCATGTATCATACTAATCTATATTTTTGTTGTATGATCTGTAACAACAATCAAACACATAAAATTCTTAGAAGAAGGTTTCACACAGGACCACCTTTGAAGCGCGTGGAAACATCTTTGAAAAATTCATGGTCGTACATTTTGCTAAACCCCTTTAGATTATTGGGTCAAGGTTTTTTCTTTAAAAAATATCTGGATTAACAATTCCACGATCGAAAAAGTGGATTAATACTTATTGATAAGTAGAGAAACATATATTATATTCAAGTTGATTTGATTATTAGTGTCAGAAATCAAAGAAGAATGTTATTTAAATTTTTGTTCACAAATTTATAATGTTCAAATTTACTTCATAAAAAAATTAAACTGCGGAAGAGAAATAAAATGAGAACTTTTAATTGGTGTAGACAATGTGAATAGAGAAAGTCATATAACATTAATTTTAACAGCCCAAAGATCTAAATAAAAACTTTCAAATATTTCAATGACTATTTTATAATTTTTTAAAGTTGAGTGACCAAAACATAAAGTTACTAATTGTTTAGTGAGATTTGATGTAATTTATCTTTTAAGTTTTAAATCTTTTACCAGGTTCCACCTTTCCAAATACGGTAAAATTAACTTCTAGTTGGAGCTGAATTTGAAATTCGAAAATTCAATTTTATTTTTAATTTAGGATAAAATTAAGTTGGAGTTAAATTTAAATTTAATTTTTAAATAAAAAAATCGATTAAATTAAGTCATAGTTTTAGTGTTAAAAAGTGCATTTCAATTCCTTTGTTCCATTGTAAAACATGATAATTTAAAAATTAAAATAACTTAAAATGAAATAATCGGAATATCAAAATTAAATAGAAAAATGAAAATAATTCCAAACCCCACACCTCACACCTCCTATTATTACCAAAAAGATAAATTATAAGTTGAAGAAATAGAAATAAAAATAAAAAGCCCTTTCAATTGCTATAATTGATAGGCAACAAAGTTCATGTGATACGCATTGAATGTGAAACAACTTGGTTAGGTTAGGAAGGTGCATTAGTGCTCCCTCTAATAATACAGAATTATTTCATTCAATCTTTCTTCTATAACCAAATAACAAATTAACTCAATATTTTTTATAAGGTAAACTAAAGTAATATTTTATTGTTATATTATATAAAATTTTCACCCATAATTTAATATTTTATGTCTTTTCTATGCATATTAATTATATTTACTTTTTATATATATAAATTGTTATTCACTAAATTATGAGTAAATTTTCATTTTTATCACTTAATTAAAAAAGTTACAATTTAGTCACTAAACTATTCAGAAGTTTTCATGTAAGTCCTTAAACTATTCAATTTTTTTTTAAATCACTAAGATGTTAACTTTTTTTTAACTTCTGCCAACGAGTTTCAAGCGACGATTTAGTAATCGCTATGATGGATCAATACCCATCAACAAGTAGAATAACATATCTTAAATCCAAATCGATCGAACAGTCGTGTAAGAGATCGAAGAAAAAATCTATTTGAATTTTGGTTCCTAGATTTATGATGTCTAAAGTTGTTTCATAAAAAAACTAAACAGTAGAAGAGAAGGAAAAGAGAGCTCTTAAATGGTGCAAGTAGTGCAAACAGAGAAAACCATATAGCATTGAGTTAACAGCTTAGTGACTTAAATGAAATTTTTTTAGTAACTTAGTGGTCAAATGTAACTTTTTTCAGTTAAGTGATTAAAATGAAAATTTACCTATAACTTAATAACTAATGATATAGTGTATCGATATTGCTACCCATAGATTCAACTGAAAATCCACATTTACAAAAAAAAATGATATGGCAAAAATAAATTTAAAGATATTCAATAGACCACAAAAGAAAGACAAGAGCAAAAGGAAGTTTGAAATGGTGTTGCTGGAGTGAAAGCATCAAGGAAGGCGCAATTAGGAGCAATTAAGTGTAGAATTTTGTCACCCAAAAGTTATTTGGTTACAGATAAGTGATGGAAAACAATGCAAATTTGACACTTACATAAAACCTTTATATTCCATGCATTCATGTTCACATTGTATTAATTCTAAAAGTAGTCTGTTTCACTTGTATTAATTCTAAATAAATCAATTTATTATATCTATAAAACAAATTAATTATAAAACATTCAACTGGAATTGTCAAATGTTGTTGACCCATGACCACTACTAACCATGATTGTCAAATGGTATGTCATTATATCATTCATTTCCTTAAATGACCAACCACAAAACTTTGAATGCAAATAATTTTAGTTATTAATAAAGGAGTAATTTTAAGAAATAGGGATATTAAAGGGGTAGCCTTTAAGTTGGGTGATGTGGGTAGCCTACTTTAAGTTTGTTTTATTTGTAAAGTGGGTACACTTAATGTTAGTGGGGTACTCAAAACTGTCCCTGATTTTGACTTTTGTCCCCCCAAAATAAGTTTAATTGCAATTAATGTCTTTAACTTCTTCCTTGTCATATTTCCAATTTTATCTTTTGCATTTCGCTTAACATTTTTTTTAAAATTAAAGATTGTTAATTTTTTGTATTTGATGCATTGATGGCATTATTAGTTAGTTATATTAAGGCATATCAACAAATTGATGGATAATTTTTAAAATTAGTTAAAATTATTATACCATGATTACATATGTTACCTTTTAGTGAACCTCATGTAGCGTAGAGATCCAATATAGAATTACCCTTAAGCGAATTTTACACCAAACAAACCTCTGATGAGAGCTACCCTCGGTAAGAGCGTGTAGAGCCTCATGCCCATTTGTTACCAAGCTACCCTATAATGTCACAACACTACATCAGCAAGGAGACAAGATGTGATATTACCACCAGTGAAGTTTCAACACGTGGCATCCGTTTTGGCCTATGTATATAAGCCTTCTCACTTCCTCTAATGATGGGATATATAGATCATTATCAAGACAGAAATTAGTTCTTGACTATCCAAACACTACTCCTCTCCACCTTTAATTAATCTTGCCACCATTCTCACAAGCATGGAATGATAGCTCTCTACCTCAAACAGGATAAACCGTCATCTCTCTTACTGTTTTTACGCCCTTTGTTGATTTTTACCATCAACAAAAATAAATATAATTATTATATTTTTAACCTACTACATCTTATAATTTACATTTATATTTCATCAAATATAAATATATATTATTATTTAACTTCTTTAAACTTTGTTAATCATTATGTTGGACAATAAAAATTTTGTTATTATATTTTAGATATTTACAATGAAAATTCTTAATTCTATTATCCTTTTGTTAAAAAATCAACACAATTAAAATATAGTTAAACTTTTCTTTATATGTTATGGGTAGAATTTACTTTGATATTCCTATACATTGTTGTTATTAAACGTTGATGTGTATTTCTTTTTGGTGATTGAAAAGAAACTTTACACAAAACTAAAAGTATTCAAAAGGAGATTCTTCAAATAAATGTAAGCTCTCATCTATCAAATGCCAATTTAGCAATGCGACCAGCTTCAGAATTTTCTTCTTTAGGAATATACTCAAAGGACCAACTATGCACATTTTGCAAGAGTTGAGTAATACGTTTGTCCAGTGCAAAATTAGAGGACTTCAACAAGGATTCCTTGATAGCCGCAATAGCTTCCACGTAATCTGTCTGCATTAAAACTTTGTCATAGTTTATTCTTTGTACCAGCATCACACCGTTAAGAATTCCCCAGAATTTATCTTTAAACACAAAATAGTTCCCCAAGCCACAATTAAATCCTATGAGCCATTTCCCATCCTGGTCTCTCAAAACTCCTCTTGCAGCAGCACTTCTTGTGTTTACTGTGACAGCTTCATCTAACCTTAATAGAATCCATTTTCCTGCTTCCCCTATGTCCACCCTCGAGGCTTGCTTCATAGAACTACCATTACTACCAGCAAGGTAGTGTGTAGCCCAACTATAAGCATTTTTAACAATTTCCTTTGCACTCCACGATGTTCCTTGAAAGATACATAAATTCTTATTCTTCCAGATATTCCAAGCAATAGTGTCAAAGAAACACGACCAATTGGCATTCCCCATAGCATAATTATGACAATTTTGCAAATTAGACATAATACAATCCTACAAATTACCTGAAAAGAAACAAACCTGCTTATGAGAAGGGATGATTTGAGACTATACCTCTTTTCCACAACACAATCTCTAACAGTATGAATTATGTCCTCCACTTTGTGTCCACAAATCAAACATCTTGTATCGCTACCAACTTTAATCCTTAGTCACTCCTCTTGAGTAAGCAGTCACTGTTTAAGAACCAACCAAAAAAAACCCGAACCCTTTGGAGACCCTAAAATTTCCATGGAAAATTTCAAGCTTCTTCCCTAGGACTAGACAAACTCTTCGTAACTATACGATAGATACTTTTAACAAAAAAACAACCTGAAGAAGTACCAACCTAGGCAATCTTGTCAAATCCCGCCAAGGGTTGCGGAGGTGGAATACTAGTAATACGTTTAATAAATTCTTTCGGCAACCAAACCCGAAAGAGTTCCAGATTCTACAAATCTTCTTCTATAACCATTTCCTTAAGAAAACAATTAGTTGCAATGTTTGCGCTAACTGGGATTAGATTGATTAGGGGATCAACCTTTGGAATTCAACTATCTTTCTAACATCTGATGATATTACCATTTCCAATTAACCAAAAAATATTTTCTCGAAGGAAAGGCCATACTTTAGACAGAGCTCTCCAGAGGAAAGAACAATTTTTGCGGGAAATACAAGGGGGTACTCCATCCTTCATCCCATACTTCAACTGCAAGACACGGACCCACAAAGCTTTTGAATTTTCTAGAATATTAAAACTCAACTTCAACAAGATAGAAGTGTTTTAATCCTTTAGTTGCCAAAACCTAAGCCCTCCACAAAACTTTGGCTGACATAATGAATTCCAACTAATAAGAGCAATCTTTTTACTACCTCCTATCGGTCCCCATATGAACTGTCTAACAATACTTACAATTTCATCGCAAGTTCCTTACGGGATCATCATTGATTGCATAAAGTAGAAAGGAATTGTGAGTAGGACTGATTGAGCTAAAGTAACTCTGCCAACTAAGGATAATTGTCTCGCATCCCATCTTTGCAACCTAGATTTGAATTTTTCCACCACAAACCTTAAGGAACTTAAGGTAACCCTTTCATGGAACAAAGGAACTCCCAAATACTTTCCAAGATTATGAACTCTACAAAATCCAAGCAAATTGTAAATAATCCCTGCCAAATCTTCACCTACCCCATTAGAAAAGAAAATGATTGTTTTGTGAGCATTTACACGATGACCAAAAATGCTACAAAGCTCATCCAAAATCTCATTAATTAAACGACCCTGACTCAAATCTGCTTTCCCAAAAATAACAAGATCATCAGCAAAACACACATGAGAGAGTGTCGATCCTGACCGAAATAACGAAATAGGAAACCACTGGCCTGAAATAGTAGAGGAAGAGATGTTATAACCCAATCATTCTATACAAAGAACAAATAAGTACAGCGACAAAGGGCAACCTTGCTTGATTCCCCGAACTGGACTAAATTTTTATGTAAACACCCCATTCCATAGAATCTGCATAGTTGAACTTGTGATGGCTGACATAATAACATTACAAAAGAAGTCTAGAATGCTTGCCGCTTTAAGGGAAGCATCTATAAAATCCCATCTCATTATGTCATATGCCTTCTACAAATCAATCTTAATGGTCATACATATTCTTTGTTGCTTCTCATAGAGTGGATAACTTCTTGGGCTACTATGATATTACCTGTGATGTTTTTTCTAGCAATAAAACTAGCCTATTCTGGACCAATGATTTTAGGGAAAACCACCTTGAATCTGTTCGCAATAATCTTCATGACAAACTTATAAAAAACTGAACACAGGGTTATTGGCCGAAACTGAGCAAAGTTATCTGGATTCTTAACCTTGGGTATGAGAATAAGCAAAGTGTTATTAAGCTTATTTTCAATAGGCTGACCATCGAATATTTTCTTGGCTCACTTACAGAAAACACCGTCGATCAGATCCCACTGACTTTGGAAGAAAAGAGCATGGTATCTATCACTGTCCGACGCTATCAACAGAGCCATATTGAACAAAGCACTATTAATTTCTTCATTTGAAGTTGCTTTACCCAAAAAAAGTTCATCATTAGAATCAAAATTAGAAAAAGAACTAAGAGGCTGACTTGTCCTACTATCCGAAAATTCACCATTCAATTTTTGAAAAAAACTTAATTGCCTCAGATTAGAGATTCTCATCCTCAAGCAATCATTCATTGTTTTCATTCTTCAGAGTTGAAATTATGTTATGCTTCATTCTCTAAATCATGCGGGAGTGAAAAACTTAGTGTTTCGGTATCCAAAGTGCAACCAATCACACCTCGTCTTTTTGCTTCCAAAGTAGCTCTTCATGGTAAAGCACACCTTCCAATTCCTCCCGAACCTTCAATTCTAAAAAACTTAGATAAACTGAATCTGTTTTTTCTAAGTCCCTTTAGATACCAACCAATTTTTGCAACAGCTTCCTTTTGCAAGCACCAATAAACCCATACACTGAATTATTATAATGTTTAATGTTGTAAGTAAATCGATCGAAAGACTCAACCATGTTACCTTGAAAACTCCACTTATCCTTAACAAAATTTGAAAAACTAGGATGCTCCTCTCAACCAGCCAAAAATTTAAAAGAGCACCCTTTAGGTAAGATTCACAACCAAGTGTCGTTACCAATTGCTATATCCAACCTTTCCAAGAGCCCACCTCAATGCCAAGTGAAGGCAGACCCCCTAAAGCCCAGATAGTGCAAGTTTAACGTCATAAGAAAATCATTAGAAAAATAGACAAACCATCCCATTTTTACACCATCCTTTATTATAATTAGAAGATAGTAAAGCATTGAAATCACCAATAGCTACCCATGGAATATTACCAGTCGAGATAACATATTTAAGATCTTCCAAAAGCTTCCTCCTCTTCTACCTATTTGGGCTTCCATAAACAAAAACAATATGGATGGGCAAAGCATTACTCCCCCTTAGATCTCAAATAAAAATGAATTGGGAGTGACTTCGAATAATCTCAATAGAAATCGGATCCTTCCTGTAATATCCTGAATTAGGGCTTAATCGGAATAGTGGTTTCGTGACCACAAATTTGAGATAGAAATAATTATTTTATAATTATTTTGATGATTATGATATGATTTCATGATTGTGTGAAAATTTCGCGATAAAATTCTATGCCTAAAGTGCTTAAATTGAAAGTAGGGACTAAATTGAATAAGTTGCAAAACTTGCATTCTAGAAGTTTTTAGTATGAAATTGTTTTGGAATATTAATGAGGTCTTAAATAGAAATTTGACCAATTTTAAGTTCATGGACAAAATTAGGACATGGAAGGAATTTTTGGAAAGTTTAGTAGTAAGAGTATTTTGGTCATTTAGTTATTAAAATGAATTAAAAACAAAATTAAAAGCCAATTTTTGTCCATCTTCTTTATTAGGCCGAAATTTCAAGGGTTCTCTATAGCTAGGGTTTGTTTCAAGCTTCCAAGCTCCATAGTAAGTGATTCCAAGCCCCGTTTTTAATGTTCTTTACGTTTTTGGAATCCCGGAAGCTCGATTAAGCTTATGCTAGCAATAATTCAACCTAGGGTTTATATTTGGAAAAATACCCATAGGTGAAATTTGTGTATTTTGATGTTTATGATAGAATATGGGGTTTTAAATTATGTTAGACAACTTGTGCTACTCGGCTTTTAGTGAAAACGAGTAAAAGGGCTTAATCGGCAAAAATACCTAATAGTCACAAGTATATGTTAGAGAGAGAATTTGATGTTGCCATAGAAGGGAAAAGTGATCAGTATTTTATAAAACATAAGAATAAGGAATAAAGTTTAATTCCCGAGTCTAGGGGCAAAAGTGTAATTATGCAAAAGTTTAGGGGCAAAAGTGTAATTTTTTTAAAGTTCGTATTAAATGATGTTTTGATAAATGTATGTATTAAATAAGATTAATTTGGTATTATAGATCAAGAAAAACGAGATTCAAGTCGTGATCGAGGAAAAGAAAAGATTGTAGACTAAATTGCAAAATCTTTATATTTTGGTACCAAGGTAAGTTCATGTGTAAATAATGTAGCATAAATGTTATTTTTAAGTTATTAATGTTAATTATATGATATGCTGATTTTTAATCGTGAAATATTATGCTTTGTGGTTAATATTGAGTAATATGCAAATTATGTTTACTACTTGATAAATATGAATTGCTACCGAGTATCGATTCCGATATTCCATGGAAGACGGCAAATGTGAGATCGAGGGAAAAAGCCCGTTTGAACCTTAGGAATAGATTAGGATACAAGTGACATGTCACTAGGATGGTTGAGCATCCGAACTCGTTGAGTTGAGTCCGAGTTCACTTATGGATGCGAATGTCCGAACTCGTTGAGTTGAGTCCGAGTTCGTGAAATGTAACTAGGAATCCGAACTCGTTGAGTTGAGTCCGAGTTCACTTATGGATGCGAACGCCCGAGCTCGTTGAGTTGAGTCCGAGTTCACTTAGGGACGGGTTACATGATTTCTTGATTACATATGAGGCACTTATGTGCAAATTATCTGTGTATCTGAGTTGTATTCCGATGTGTTCAACGGGGGAAATTTCTAGTGAAATGGAAGAGCACTTAAGATGCAAGTGACGTTTTGGTAAGTGTTGTGAAATGGACACTTTGGACAGGTATGTTCTTAACCCTCGGGTTGAAATTAGATACAACAACGATAAGGTGGTAAGATGATGAATGATGTTTAGAAATGTGATATATGTTTTGGTGATACCATGCTGAAGTTGTTTGGTATATTTGTATTGTTATGTTACTTGTTATTTACATATGAACTTACTAAGCATTTATGCTTACTCCTTCCTTTTTCATTCACTGTAGTTTTGAACAAGCCGGCTCAGGAATCGGGACAGGTCGAAAGTTCGATCACACTATCCAAAGGACTTTTATCTTGGTAAATGGCTTGTACAACTACTTAAGTATGGCATGTATAGCAATATACCTATTTTGTGTAAATAATTTTATGATATGGCCATGTTTGGTTGAAAAAATGTTTGATATTGATAAGTCATGGTGATGGCTAATTTAGATCATGTTTGATATTATGGAAGTTTAATAGGTTATCTAATTCATAAAAATTCATGGAAAGATGAAACTTGCCTTAAAATAGAATATTGCTGCAGCAATGACATGAGTTTGAAAAATCACTAAAAATAGTATAAATGGAACTAAATAATGAGTAAGTTATGAAATTGAAGTTTAATGAGTCTATTTTCATATGGATTGAACAAAACAGGAATATAAATTATATTTTATGAGATATTTAAACTTTTGCAAAACAGGGCCAGAGTGATTTCTGGATCCCCTGTTCTGACTTTAAAAATTCATAATAAATTTTACTAAAATAATTAGAAGTTTTTATTTATATGTACAGATTCCTTATTGAGTCTAGTTTTAAGAAAAACAAACCTCGTAGTCATTGAAATTCTTTATAGAGAGATATCTGATTCGTAATACACAGATGTCAGAGCAGTCGAACCCTGAAACAGGGGAGACTTTAACTAATAAACTGTACTAATTGGCGCAACCAAAAATTCTAGAAAAAAATTAGTAAATATATATATGAGTCTAGATTCAGGGAAAATTTATGGATCTTGATTTCGAGTTTCGTAACTCGAGATATGATTTTTCTTGTAACTATGACGCGAGTAGCTAGAAAGCTGTGAATGTAGAAACAAATGATTTGAAGTTCTTAAATTGATAAATTATGTTCGGTAACCCCTCAAGCTCGACTCCGGTGATGGTCTCGGGCGTGGGGGCGTTACACTTCCAACACACCTAGATTCCTCCAGAAAGCCCAATTGCCTCCACCCTATGAGAACACTGAAAACCCAATCTAGCAGTGATCTTATCAGATTTGGGACCACTAACCCTTGTCTCTGACAAACTGACAATATTCGGCTTATACTCTTTATTATATTTATGGAAAATACGAGAAAATTTCAAACTAGCATACCCCTGATTGTTCCAAGAAAAAATGGTCAGGTCCATAAAATAAAAATATTTGACAGTTCCAATAAAATCCGATTGAGTATATGAAATGAAATCTTACAATGCATCTACTTTTAAAAAGAAAAATATCTTTTTGTTGTAATTAGTTCAATTATGTACTATCAAATTTCAAATTTCAACTTATAATTTATTAGTAAATTTTTTTGGTCACTAATTATTTAAAATTTTCTTTTTTTGTCACTACCAGTTCAATTATTAACAAACAAATAATTTGACAATTTTTAAAATTGATATAATAGCAACTTCAACCCTTAACATTTATATATTGTGTCAATTTAATCTTTATTCCAACAAAAATTAAACTTCGACATTTACACATTGTGTAATTTGATTTCTTTTATTTACAGTTTTATTTTTATTTCTGACATTGAGGGTTATTTTTAAAAGAATAAGAAAGATAAAAATTATTATCTTGAATTTTTGGGTGTTTTCATTTTTGGTATATTTTGGATTAAATTTAACTAATAGATTTAGTTTTTTAGCTTTTTAGGGGAAAGAATTACAAAAAAAGTAAAATAGAAAAAAAGTCAAATTACACAATATGCAAAGTCGAGGGTTAAGCTTTTTAGAATTAAGACTAAATTGACATAATGTATAAATATTAAGGGTTAAAGTTGCTATTATACCAATTTTAAAAACTACCGTATCATCTTTCCATTAATCATTTAATAGTTAGTGACAAAAAAAATATTAATAAGTAGATAACTACAACAATAATTTACCCTAATAATTAAGATTGTTTTATATTATTAACCTATTATCGATTCTACTTTTTTTCAACCATATCAATCATAAAATATTCAAATCACTTAGTTTTATAATACATAGACTACATTGCATTTTTTTACTATAATTTTATATTTTATTTTGAAGAAGTTACCAGCAAATTTCAATTATAAACAATCATCCAAATAATTATAATTAAAATCAAACTTTACAATGTAGAATTAAATTGATAACTAAAATATATATAAACTTAAACCAAAACCCATTTATAATGGGATGTAAATCAAAATTAAAATTTAAAAAATTTCCCAAATAATTTTAATATGTAATTTCAAAATTCCGAAGGCTAAGCTTACTATTAAGCTAATAAATTATTAATAATGCCATAATTAGATTTTTATGGGTGAAATAATTGAAATTGTTTTGAAAAAAAATGCAGCATTAAATTTTCGATATTGAAATTAAGCGTTCAAAACAATGGAATCTTAGTTAAGTTGATGAATCAATCCTACCAAACTCTTGAAAAACTTGACAAAATATTTTATTTAAAAAAAAAATAATTTTTATGATTATGAAGAAGATGTGGTTGATGACGGCAATGCTATTTTCCATTATATTGCAACTCACAAATAAATCTCAACAACTACACATTCATGAATTCAATTTAGAAAACAGATGACATACGGAAGGAATCACATTTTAATCAATCAAGAGAAAACAGTTTACCTAACCCCATTCTTATAATATACAAATCATCTATTGTTGTAGGAAAAAGTTCCAAGTCTTGCCATTCTAACTTTAGCTTATAAATATATATATATATATATATGTTTTTTCTTAAAATGAATATTTTAAGAACAATAATGTTGGGTTGAATTAAAAATTTTATTCGGGGACTTAACTCATAAAGACTTTGTAAAACATTAGGGACTAACCAATGAAGGTGTAATAGTATTGATAATGTTTGAAATTTTGAGATTTTAAGTATACATATACTAGCTAGTTTTATTATGCGCAAATATTATATATTTTTTTAGTGAATTTTAATTTTCAGTTTATTCTACATTTATTAACTTGATTCAGTTTTCAATTCATCTAACATATATTATTTACTATTTATATTTACTTGTTAACTCCTTTAGAAAGTAATATCACCTTTTTGGGTCTATAATAAAAATTTTATCATTTAAGAAAATACAATTTTAAGTATTTACTGTGATTTAATATTAATTTCTTTTCAATTGAATTGGTGGGACAGAAGGACTTGATTTTTGATTGGTATCTAAATATTTATTACATAATTAAAACCATATCTCGATGATATATAATTTATTCTAAATATTAAAATGAGAAAACATGTTACATTTTTTATTCATTTTTTTAAAAGAATTTTAATATTATAGTTGATTGAGTATTAATTTGATTGGTATAAAAGTTATTGTCAGTATATGAGGACTTAGGTTTAGTTGTGCTGAAACGCATTATCCTCCTACTTAAATATTAGAGAGAGACTATGAGTAGTTTTAGGTATTATATAAAAAAGAACAAATATAAAAAAATTAAATATTATAAAAATCACAATCAAAATTAGTATATAAATTACCAGTAAATAAGTGGATGTAATAATAAGATACATTGGACTCTCAACGAATCCAAAATTTGAATTGTTAAACGAACATGCAAAATATAAAAAAAATATAAATTGTAAGTTATCATTTAAACTTTTAAATTTTTTATCACTTTACCTCTCAAAGAAATTTTCTGACCGAGAGAGAATCGGAGGTAAAGAAGTAATTCATATTTTACATTTGAATTTTTATATCAATAGACAAATTTGGTTATTTGGATATAAGTTTACATTTTCCGAGGAGTATGAATTTGTATTTAAAAGAAAACACAAAAGGGGTATCTATACATTTGTGTGCATCCCATCAAACATCTCTATCACATATATGGTCCATCCAAAGCCTTTAGACGTCAGCAATCTCAATATGAAATCACCTTTCTTAATTGCAATCAACCTAATTTTCCACCTATTTCAAATCAATCCAACTTCCAATACCTATCGTTTTAATTTTTTTATATTAAAAAATTATCAAATTTAAGCAAATAAAGTATTAAATATACATATAAATATAAATTTGGATTAATTACATAAAAATATAAATATGATGTGTGTTAGATATGTAATATTGTGGATTAAAATGTGAATTGGGGACCATTAAAATTAATTTCTTGAAAAAGCTATTGTCAAATACAAGGTATAAAAAAAAAAGTTGGTATTGCCATGTTTTTAGGAATTTGGATTTATTCAACAATGGGTAGCAATTTGTTGAAATTTCCCAACTTCCCTCCCTTTGTGATTGCACTTATTTCTATTGTTTTTGGAACAAATTTATTTTTAGTTCATATCCAACTAATAAGTTTTCTTTAATTTCAAGGAATTTGTATTCCTAAGAAGACGGTTCACATTTACGAAATCCTCTCTTTTGTTGTCATTTTTTAAATTTCGTATGAACGAAAAATTTTAGTATATATTTTAAATATTAAAGTTAAAATTTTTTATTATTCATTTATTACATTTATTTAATTTAAAGTCTTCATTCTATTTTTCTCTTAAAAAAATGATTTTCACGGGAGATTCTAATTAAGGAATTAAGACTTACAAACCTTCATAAATCTTTTATCTTCTTTCGATTGATTAAGATATGATGTATCAAGTCTCATGGAATAGTTTTTTTCACCGTTCTTAAAATTTCTTTGGGATTATTGTTTTTGGAATTGTACTATTTCTTAATTTGGGTTACTTTGGTGTCACTTTCCAAGTTTTTAAAGATTTTTCTGGCATTTTCTTTAGGGTTCTGCTTACGGATTTTGGACGTATTGTTCTTCATCCATTGTTTTTTGTTGGTTTTTTCTTGGCAACCTTGAAGGCTTAGTTATTCTCTTGAGACTACACACTGTTTGGGATTAAGGTTTTCTTTTGTACCTTGGGATTTGTCAGGATATGCGACGAACAAGTAAATAAAATAAAATCGAAAAGATTGAACACGCAAACTTTACATGGAAAAACTTCTCAAAAAAGGATAAAAAAACCACGGGCCAAAAGAGATTTTATTATAATAGAAGTAGAGGTGTGCATGCCAGGTAGGCCGAATTCGGGCCGGGCTCAACTAAAAAATTTAGGCCCATTGCCCGAAAAATAGGCTTAATTTTTTGCCCAAGCCCAACTCGGATAAAAATGTTAAAACTTGGGCTCGTCCTGACCTGCCTATATTAATTTTTATATTATTTTTATATAATTTTAAAATATATATAATACATCAAAAATACTAAAAATATCAAAATAAATATTTCCCAACAAATTGAAAATAAGTTTTAAAAATATATATATATACTTAAATAACACTAAGATAGATGCAACTTAACAAGCAAATGCCTCTAAAATAATAACAAAATTGACAATAAAATAAGTTTATACAATATCCAAACAATAACAACAAAATAATAGCAACATAATAGTAAAATAATAGCAAAATAGGGAGAAAACAATAAGAAAATAATATTAAAAAATAGATTTTTTTGTCCTTTAGTGAATTCGAACCGGGCCGGGCTAAAAATGCCTTACCCGAGGCTCAGCCCATTTTTTAAACGGGCCTTATTTTTTTGTCCAAGCCCATTTTTCGGGCCTATATTTTTGCTCAAACCCTCCCACATTTCGGGCAGCCCGGCCCATGAACAAGTCTAAATAGAAGGAAAGTACAAAACATGGATAGAATCAAAAGAAAACCCAAAACGTCCCAAAAAAACTTCAAAACAAAGAACAAAATTCTCTTAATCTAAATATTTCTATTATGTAAAACCTAGGATAACTAAGTCCTTAAGCTATTAAAATCTCAAAGGGTTAACTTTTATAACTTTTTTTGATTTAATCATTGTACCTTGATTAGTAATTTTTCAATAAAGTTACCTAAAATTCAATTCACATATATAATAATTTCGTAAATATTTAATAACAATATTTACTGTAACACCTTAAATCCGGCCTAGATGTTATGACCAAATTTTGAGGAATTACATTACCTCGTTTAAAAACTTTTGATTTAATCAAACTTAGTGTGCGTTTCAAAAATATAAAATTTGACAAAACTCTCGCAATATGTTTAGTAAAACTTAAGTCCAGAATCACTTATCTCAAA
This sequence comes from Gossypium hirsutum, assembly GCF_007990345.1. Classification (NCBI taxonomy): domain Eukaryota; kingdom Viridiplantae; phylum Streptophyta; class Magnoliopsida; order Malvales; family Malvaceae; genus Gossypium; species Gossypium hirsutum. Next base: position 68,850,157 of record NC_053433.1, read on the forward strand.
CCCAAAGTTTGAATTTGAAAACATGTGTTAAAAAAAATACTAATGTTGGTAGATCATTTCCAAAACTAAGGCAACCATTCTTTAAAAACCATTTAATTATTTATAGAAAAAACTTATTAACTTATTTAACATTTGCAATGGAAATTTCTAGAGTGTTGGTTTTGAAAACAAAATTTTAAGTTTGGTAAATCAAACGATTTTGCAGTTTAACGTTAAAATATCAAAATCCAACAAACATTGCAAAAACCAAGGAGCAGAGCCCAAAACAAATTTATTGTCCAAAAAATAATTAAAACATAAACCAACTTATATATTTAACCGATAAGCAACCGATAAGCAACCTAAGCTCTCGCACGCCGTCCGGTCTTAATTCTGTAGTTCACCTGAAACGTATAAAATAAACGAGTGAGTTAGAAGCCCAGTGTGTGACTCGGCCTACAAAACATAATTTCCTTATAACATTCACAAATGTAATTATCAACACAAAAGTTTACGTAGAATGTTCACATATACGTATATCATATCAGAATGACACAATACCATACACATATATATATCAAATCAGAATAAAATATTTCTAGAACTTATATCATATTAAAATGTCATATCATATCAGAACAAATCCTACCCCCATCCGCTACACATCTACTCTATCTAACCGATCACACTAATAGAGCTACATGAGTCCATCCATCCAATCACACAGGGTTGTGGTGGTATGCCACTCATAAAAGGTGCAACTGAGCCGCCAAACATATATTGTGATTTAATCACTAAAATTGTAGTAATACTGCCTGAAAACACTTCCTCCAACATCAAAACCCACCCCAATGCTCATGCTAAATCATAATAACACACGTACATATCACATAGTCAAATCAGATATCATTTCAGAACATATAATAGAATACGGATGTCACACATGCTTTACAAAATTAGTCATGCTTTCAAAATTATCGTCACATATATCGTACATGTAGCTCACATACCGAACGTATCAGCACATATACCTTATTTTGGGTCTTTTTAAAGTAAAATGGACCACACAAGGGGTTTAATTACGAATTACAGATTAAATCGACCCTAAATGAAAATTCCAAAAAAATGGGTCACACATCCGTGTGGTTTTACATGGCTTAGATGACCAGCCCATGTGTCCCACACGGCCTACCTAATTTGCCTGTGTAATTGCACACGCCCGTGTGACGCATATAGCCTACCACACAACCGTGTGATGAAGAACAATTTTGAATTTCTTGGGTTTTTTTTCCAGATTTTCTAGATTTATTTATGGGGTTTCGAGTTAGAAACACACACCTGAGTTGGTTTTGATGAAGATTCACGAACGAAAAATCCTATAACCTAATCCAAAAACTCACACAAATTAATTAACATATTTTTGCTAACTCGAAAGACCAAATCGGTACAACTATTATCAAACGAACCTTATTTACAGAACAAAACAACTCCTACCACAACAAAACTACTTACCCTTGTACTAAACAACAACTTGAAAAGAGAATTTAGTTTGCCGGAGGATCGACCATCTCACGATTTCTCCTAATTGCACCAAATCACACAAACTTACATTAACATCACCTCTTTCGCAAATAACTCAATAAACACAAAAATTAACATCATTAAAAGAAACTAGAACCTTAACCAACACCTTAAAAGCATCGCATTCAGATCAAAAGAGATGGAAATAAAAAGAAAGGCTTTGCACGATAGCCATATTTGAGAAAAAAAAGGGTAAGGGGAAAAAAACAAAATTGCAAAAGAAATTTTAAAGACCAAAAACAAATCAAAATGATAGAAAGAAAAAAAAATAACGAAGAAAAAGGGAATGGGAACGTGGGCACGGAATTGGGAAAAATTAGGGAAAATAAATAATTTTTATTATATTATTATAGTTTTAAGAGAATAAAATAAAATGCAAATTTTAAAAAATTCAAACTACCAACAACTCCACTATCTAATCCTCATCCAAACAGATTTTTTTTAGAATTTAAAACAAAAATATAATTCCCACTTTGCACACACAGGGACTCGAACACAAGACCAAAAGATAAGCTGAAGCTTTACCGCTGAACCAACAAGCTCATTCTTTTTATTAATTGAGCGAAAATATTATTTATGCCAGATGACCAAGGATAGGAGTTACAAAAAAATTACTAAAAATTCAAGGGAAGGGATTTAAACATAGGACCTCTCATTCACAAACACTACATTTAACTACTAAACCAAAACTAATTACTGTTTAAAATTTTCACAATCATAACTCAAAATCAGGACATGACCACTTTTGGTTTCACTAACCTAATTTTTCCTAACCCAATTTTTTGGATGTGATATTTACGGTTTTGGTTTACGAGAACAAGGTCCCGATATCTCACTTTCTAACACAACTTACCTTAATACACTTGTACTTTAATGAATTATCCTTTAAAACTTCTAACTACAATTCAATATAATTCAAAATAAATTCGTAAATATTAAATAATAAAATTTACGATCTTACTCGTCAAAAATAAGGTTTCGAAACCATCGTCTTTCAACACCACTGAAATTCAGGCTATTACACCAACTGCTATATTTTTGTTCTTTTTGTCTTGAGACAAGGGTTTAACGTCTCGAGACATACTACTTCAGGGGTGCAACTTTTATTTTGGTTGTTTTAAGCCCTGACACACTATTTTATGTTTTAAGCTCGTTCAAACACCTCTAGAATGATCCAAAATTATTTCAAAAGTGTTCTTAAGCTTCTCATTCTTTTCAATCTCAATTTTATGGGTTTTCGATTGATTAAGATTTAGTGTACCAAGTCTCCTTATTGGATGGTTTTTTTCCTATTCTTAAAATGTCTTTGGGCTATATGGGCTGGAGTGTGGCCGTGTGAGCCATATGGGCTAGGCCAACTTAGGTGTGTGGGCCACATAGGCTTGTAGGCCCATATGGACGTGTGGGCTTTTGGGTTAGGCCCTGTGGGCCACACAAGTGTGTGGGCCCACACAGACATATGGGCCCATATTTTTGGAAATTTTTCTAGAGTCGCACGAGTTGTTCCGATTGACTGTGGGCCTACCGTAGAGTCGGTAAGGGCTAACCAAACTCTAAAACTGTAGATCTGATAGTTTGATATTCTATTATGAGTATGATAATGCTATGTATGTTTGATTATTTTGATATTTGTTTATAAGCATGTTAAGCATGTCTAGTGTGTTATTTTGTATCTGTTTCTGTATATGATTGTGGGGTGGGTTTTGTATATGAGGAGGAAGTATTCTGTACAATAATCATCGCCTATATTCTAGTAGCTTGGCTACACATTGTCTAACATGTGTCGTAATGGCACGATATGGTGTGTAGGAATTAGTGGGTATTTTTAACCCTATATAATGTGATGGGATGGTCAGAGTTGGTGTGTAGAGAATGGGGTAGGATTTTGTATATCTGATTCTGTTTACTGTATCTAAAAAGGGTATGTGCCTAAATGCTTAATTCTTTTAGGTAATCTATAGAATTAGGCGGATCGGTGCGACGGAGCCTCTTAGTGACCACGAGTTCGTAAACTGATTAGGTTTATGGTTTTTCTTTTAAGGATTATTTTGGGGTTCCTGTTTCGATTATTTCTGATAGATATCATCGCTTCACTTTTAAGTTCTGAAAGAAATTGCATGAAGCTCTGGGTTCGAGATTAGACTTCAATACTGCGTTCTATCCTCAGACTGATGGTCAATCTGAGAGGGTGATTCAGATACTGGAAGATATGCTTCGGAATTGTGTTATTGATTTTTGAGGTAGTTGGGAGGATTATCTGCCACTAGCTGAGTTTGCCTACAATAACAGTTTCTAGGCTAGCATACAGATGGCATCTTACGAGGCCTTGTATGGTCGTAAGTGTCGTACTCCGTTGTGATGGACTGAGTTGGGTGAGCATCAGATTTTGGGTCTTGAGTTGGTTTCTGAGACTGAGGATAAGGTTAGACTGATTCGGGATTGTCTGAAGGTGGCTTCTGATAGACAGAAGTCTTATGTAGATCTGAAGAGGAGAGATATTAAGTACTCTATGGGTGGCTTCGTCTTTCTAAAGGTTTCTCCATGGAAGAAAGTTCTGAGATTCGGTCGTAAAGGTAAGTTGAGCACTAAGTTTATTAGATCGTATCAGATTTTGAGTGTGTTGAGCCAGTCGTTTATCAGTTGGAGCTATATCTAGAGTTAGACTTATCTAACGTTGTCTCTATTGAGGAGATCGATGTTAGACTAGATTTGACTTTTGAGGAGCTGGTTCAAATTCCAGATCATGATGTTAAGGTTTTGAAGAGGAAATCCATTCTGGTAGTAAAGGTTCTATGGTAGAATCATGGCACTGAGGAAGCCACTTGGGAACCTGAGAATTCGATGCGTCAGCAGTATCCTCATCTGTTTTATCAGGTAAATTTTGATGTTGAAATTTCTTTTAGAGGGTAGAGTTGTAATGCCCTGAATAATTTGTTTTTGTTTCTGTAAATACCTGACACAACTGTGTATCTACTTCAGTGATTAAGTATTCTAGGTGTGTGTATGAGGTCTTGATTTTAAGTCCCATGTTGGCAATTTTTTTTATTTTTTATTCAAGCCTTACCCTTGTGAAGTGGGCTTACATAAATTTGTCTATTAATTTGTATCAGAATGAGCCTGCTGGTTCGAGTGGTAAGGGGGTTGTTTTGTTGGAGGTCTTGTGTTTGAATCTTTGTGTAAGCAAAAGAGTTTATTTTTGCTTCGATTGTCTGAGAGTGTTTGGATAAAGATAGAATTCTGTAATGGTTGTTATTGAGAAGATAGTGGGGAGCTAGGATATGTGGAGTTATCAAAATATTTTTTTGTTTGTTACTTTTATTTTTTTCAAAATTCTTCTTCATCTTTTCTGACGTTCTCTTTCTGTGATTGGGGAAAAAATCTTTCTTTTCCTTATTTCTAAAATTTTGTCGAAATCCTATCAATTAGTCTCGATTATTCTAGTTCATTAGTGTTCTTTGTGCGTTCTGGTAAGTGTGGTAACTATTTTGGGTTAAGGAATCATTGAGTAATGGCGTTTGTTTTATGTTTAGGAGAAGAATAAGAGGTTGGGGCTTCCAATCGGTGTTGTAGTGGTACGAATCACCGTTTTCCATTCGAAGGTAAGGGTTTTTTTATGGTTTTAAGGATTTTCTATTTCGTGGTGGTTTGATTTGGTATCAATGTAATCGGCTAATACGGTGTTTTATCGATCAATTATAGGTTCTGGTGGACTTGGGATTGCATTTGCTGTGAAAACGTACCAGGTGTGTACCTAGAATGCAGAAAAATGAACTTCAGTGAAAGCCAAAAAAGCTCACTATCGATGCCACACGGGCGTGTGCCTAGCCATGTGGCTGGCCGTGTGGTCGACGAAGACATGGCCGTGCGCAAGAAATGACCATGTGGTGGCTGGAGTGTGGCAGTGTGAGCCACACGGGCTAGGCCAAGTTGGGTGTGTTGGGCCACATAGGCAGTCCACACAGGCGTGTGGGTTTTTGGGCCAGACTGTGTGAGCCATACGAGTAAGGCCAATCTGGGTGTGTGAGCCACACGGGCGTGTGGGCCTATATTTTTAAAAATTTCCTTAGGATCACATGGGTTATTCCGATCAACTGTGGGCCTACCGTAGGGTTGGTATGGGCTAACCAAACCCTAAAGCTATAGATCTGATAGTCTGGTATTTTGTTCTGAGTATAATAATGCTATGCATGTCTAACTATTCTAATATATGTACATAAGCATGTTGAGCATGTCTAGTATGTTATTCTGTATCTGTTTCTATATATGATTGTGGGGTGGGTTTTATATATGAGGAGGAAGTATTCTGTACGACGATCATCGCCTATATTCTGGCAGCTTGGTTGCACATTATCTGACATGTTTCGTAATGGCACGATATGGTGTGTAGGGATGGGTGAGTGTTTTTAACCCCACATGGCATGATGGGATGGTCGAAGTTGGTGTGTAGAGGATGGGGGTAGGATTCTGTATATCTTATTTTGTTTACTATATCTGAAAAGGGCATGTGCCTGACTCTGTATTTGTATGTTTGCATGCTTAATTCTGTTGGGTTACACATTGAGTTTACGAAAATCAACATCCATTTGTCTGTTTTGTTTAGGTAATCCACAGAATTAGGCAGATCGGTGTGGACGGAGCCTCTCAGTGACCATGAGTTCGTAAACTGATTAGGTTTATGGTTTTCTTTTAATGATTATTTCGGGATTTTTGTAATAATTGGACTCTCCGGACTTTTTGGCTGATTTTCTTTTGGATTTGGATTGTCATTTTAGTACTTAATTTGTGACTGATCTCTAAAAACTATAATTTTTACTAAAATAAGTTTTTTTCTAAAAATACGAACTGCTTTCTTTAAATACAATGTTTTTCGTAAGCTTCCGCTATAAAATACGTTTTAAAGCAATTTGATTAATTGAATAAACATTTTGACAATGGATAAAAGTAAATAAGAGTTGAAAAACTGAAATGGTTTAAACGTCTAGTTTTCATTATCAAAACTCATTCTTTGTGACACCTCTGGATTTGGCCATAACATCTAGGCCAGGTTTGGGATGTTATAAATTTTCAACCATTTTACGTAATCACTCCAAATTCGGCCATAACGTTTAGACCGATTTTGGGGTATTACAGCTGGCACTATTTTTTTCTTATATGCTATCCAATAAGTATTTTAAAAATTAAAAATATTATAAAGTTAAAAATATAATTCCAAAATTATGAAAAAAAGCTCTTCAAAATAGAAAAATAAATATTAAAAAATAATATAAAAACATTTTTTAAATTTTCAAAAAAAAGTATAAATGCAAAATAATTATTTAAAAAAATAAAAAAAATAAAATTTATAGTTGTAGGAAGCTTTTGAGGATAAATGATAAATTGAAATCTAATTCTAGATTTGTGTGTCAAAGACATTGCCATTTATGTGCATTGCTTCTAGTTTAGCAACGTAATGATCTTGGTTGAGGAAGCAGATATCAAAGTTCGATAGCGTAAATTGAGTTGAGATTCGAATGCTTTTTTTTTACAAGCACCTAATCATGTTAAATTATATACTTTATATAATTAAATTAAAATTTAAAAAAAAAATAGTTACTATTCAAATCTTACTGAATGTAAATTGAATATGTTGGTTTTAAAATGATTTATGTGTAATGTATAGTTGAAGATGATATTTAGAATGAATTTGGATAAAGTTTTAAGTTCATTTCTGTTGAGTTTTCACTACTAGCATTTTTATATTTTCTTTGAGATAAATAATATTATATTTTAGAAAATTGTGCTATCAAGTGTGAAACAAATAGCATCGTTATTTCATTTAATATCTCTTCTGAATAATAACTATTATTTTGAATAGTTGTTATTAAGAACAATTGTTGTTCGAGAATAGCTAAAGTTTAGAACTACTCTTGTTTAGAATAATGATGTTTCAAGAATAACTATGTTTAGAACAATCATTGCTTGAAACAACTTGTATTTAGAACAATTGTATTTTTCTAAAAGAGTCATTATTCAGAACAAGTTTCACCAAGAAAAGTATCATCACAGAAGAACTCTAATTCGGAACAACCTCTATATTAAGAACAACTCACATTTGGAGCAAGCCAAAGTAACTTTTATTCAGGAACAACTTTCATTCAAGAACAATCATCGTCTTACGTTTCAAGAGATGTTCCGCGAAAGATGTTTAACATGGTATTGCTTCACCAAAGTAGAAGTGGAAGTAACCTTGGAATATGGTAGTGTTCTTAGGTTATCTTCACTCTTGGGATATTCCAGAGAGTTTGGCTTGGTGGATCAAATATGGAGGTAGTTAAGAAGTTTTCCTCTAAACCTTTTCCTGTAACATTGAGTGTTTTTCCCTCCTTTTAGAAGTATAGTGAGTTCTTCTTCACTATTCATCATCACCAACAAAACCTTACATTATTTATTCTTGATCATTAATACAATTGTAACTGAAAAATATCTATCATTACTCTCATTAATTACCTGCTTTGTAACTCCTATTCTTGAAACTTTATAAATAGGAGCCTTTCACAATTGGTGAAAGAACTTTTTGGCACTCTAGAATTTTGACTCTCAAAGCTCTTTCAAAAATTCTCTCAACTTATTTTCTTTGATTGGTCTTATCATCAGCCACATTTCCCTTTCTCCACCATACCAACACTACCACCGGCTGTTGCACTTAATGTTATCGAATATACACCAATTTCCTTTTTACCTTCTTTTATCTCGTTCACTTGTTTGCAATGCTTCCTCTCTCCATTAAAAGAACTCTCTATAATTTCTCATTTATACTTAGTCTTAATTAGCCAAAAACATGTGTGGAATTATCATGTTTAAAATCCAAATAAAATGTGTAGAAATGCCATAATTGTTGGTTTGAGAACCAAAATCATCTAAAAAGTAAAGATATATGTAAAGGTGGAACCAAAAAATTTTTTAGGGGGATTGAAATTAAATTGTAAATTTTTTAATAGAAAAATGTAATTTCACCATTTTAATAGTTATCTTTATTATTTTTAAAGGATTAAATCAAATTTTTATATTTTTAGGGGCGCCAAAGTGCAATTTTACCTTTACTAATTTAAAATTTTAAATAACCTAAATAGAAAGTTTTCCATTTTAAGGGGGGGCAGGGCCCCTGCCAACCCCCCTAGTTTCACCCCTGGATATATGTTGATGTTAGTATTTGAAGTAACTACATTGTGTTAATGGAAGTGCCTACTTCCATCACGGCTACAATAGAAAACAACTTGCATTATTTGGAAGATTTGTAATTTATTGAAACAAATCTTTGGGTTGTGCAGATATCCTGGGAATATTCAAGATGGTTAATGAGGATCAATTCACTTGGAGAAACATATTGTGAGGATCGAATTAGATAGATTGTACCATATCCCTTAAATCAAGGATGTTGGATCAGGACAAAACTTAACGACTTATCTTCCATCAGTCCACCTTACTTTGGTCGTTATTATATTGTATTTAGCCATTTTAGTTGTTGTTTTTAGGGGATTGTAATTGATCTTTAGTATGCTAGCAAGTCTTAATAATCTTTATATATTTAAGAGACTTGTATATGTTTATATTGTAATAGCCCGTTTTGAGTCAAATCAGAATAGTAGTTTCGGGACCACAAATTCGAAGTCAGAATAATTATTTTATTATTATTTTAATGTCTCCAGTATGATATTATGTTGGTGTGAAAATTTCGTTAAGAAATTTTATCGTTTGATTGGTCAATTTGATAAAAAGGACTAAATGGCGTAAAGCGTAAAACTTGAGCTCTAATAGTTAGAGGTGTCTAATAGCTATAGAACCTTAAGGTTAAGGTCCTTATGTTTTAATTAGACCATTTCAATTGTGAGTAGAAAAATATAGCCATTAAATTAGGTGAATTAAAGGTTTATTATGGTTATTATAGTAAATTAATTATTAAGGTTAAAATAACTAAAACAAAGCCAAAATTTGCTTCATCTTCTTCCTATTGCCAAAATTACATGTGCAAAAACACCATTTTAGGGCTTTGAACATTCGGTCACTTCTCCTTGTGCATGTAAGTCCATTTTTGTCCTGTTTTTAATGATTTCTATATTTTTGAGCTCGTTGCAACTAGGTCTAGCTAGCCCAGAGACTATTTTTCAAAACTGTTAAAGATTTTGAATGTTTCCATTAATGAATAAGCATGATTTTTGAAGTTTCTTGATAGATTATGAATGCTTACTGAGAGACATATAAGTTTTGTTAAGTGATTTTTAGTGAAAATTCAAAATAGGGATTAAATTGTGAAATGTGGAAATTTAGTGGTTAAAATGTGAAATAAACAAAAAATATGGGCTACTAGGGACTAATTGGTAAATCAGCTAGCATGGGTTAATATTAAATTGCATGGATTTGTGATTTTATGAAATAAGGACTAAATTGTGAAAAATGTGAAACATTAGCGGAAAAAGTGTAAATTTGCTTAAATGTGAATTTTGGGTTAAATTGAATTGAGAGATTATTAAATAAGTAAATTTGGATTATATGTAGATGAAGAAAAACAAAGTTCAAATCTAGATCGGGGGAAAACTAAAATTATCAACTAATCGACCTATTTCGTTGTTTTCATATCAGAGGTAAGTTCGTATATTATAATTTTTGATATAAATGTATTTCATATGCTTTGATATTGCATAAATTATGAATACAAGACTATAGATATGATCGATAGTGATTCGACGATGATTCGGCATTTGAAATCCCGATTGAACCTTAGGAATAGTTTAGGATACTAGTGACATGTCATTAGAGGATACATTGAGTTGGCTTCGGGCCATGATATTAGCACTTCGGGTGCGAGTTATACCGATTTGGCTTCGAGCCATGAATATCGGCTGATTTGGCTTCGGGCCATGGTATTGGTACTTAGTATGCGAGACTCTTGAGTATCCGACTTCTATCCCTAATGGTTCAATGGGTAAACAAAAAATGTGATTGAGTATGAGAATGATATGAGATGGTACAGGTACGTGCATGACATGTGTAAGCTTTGGTTCAAATAAGCTTGTGAAGAATGTGATTAATATCATAATTGTGTATATGCAAGGTTTGTTAACTAATTATGCTAAATGTTGATATATTCAAATTGTTGATTTATAATCTTGAGATTGAATTAAGTTTATGGTATACGAGCTTACTAAGCTTTATAGCTTACTTTGTTTATTTTCCCGTGTTTTATAGTGTTATCAAGCTAGGTTGGATTTGGGGATCGTCGGAGATCGCTTCACATTATCCATCTATCACTTGGTACCTATGAACTTTGGTATTTTGAGTATATGGAATGTATAGGAACTTTGGTTATTTTGGTTATGTGTTGGAAGTGAATTTGGCCATTTAAATTAGCTTGTAAATGTATATGTTTTGGTATGTATAAATAGTCATGAGTGATGGCTTATTTGGAGTTATTTTGGTATGGTTGAATCATGTATTGATATATGTGTTATGCTTTGTGATATGAGTTATATGATGGTTGTGTAATGCTTGATGGCTATAGGTATTATGAGTGTTAAATGGTTTAGTTAAAGATAATGGTATGCTTATGAAATTAGGCTTGATATTGCATAATTGAGTTAGCCATTTTTGATGATTTAAGGAAGTAAAGTTTGGTACAATTGGTATGCTATGTTTTGGTGAATTGTGTATTTGTAAAATGGAAGTATGGAATGTGCAGAATTTATATTTGAGTTAGCTGGTTTAGATGATTAGATATGTTATGTGTTGGTGTTAAATGATGTGGTGTAGGTACATACAAGTTTGGGTGGCAAAATGGCTTGGTAAATTGCTTATTTTTGTCCATATGGGTAGAGACACTGGCGTGTGTCTCGGTCGTGTGTGACACACGGTTATGTTACACGGCCGTGTGTCCCCTGGTGTTGATTTTAAAATCAAGTTAGTATGCTCCACACGGGCTGGCCACATGAGCGTATGCCTTGGCCGTGTGGCATAAGTCAATATACCCTAAAGGCTTGGCACTGCCTAGTACACGGCCTGGCACACGGACATGTATGGCCAATTTTAGGGCACACGGGCTGGCCACGCGGGCATGTGTGTTGGCCGTATGACCCAAGTCAGAAAGTTATATGGGGTCAGACACGGGCTGGGACACGACCATGTGCTCCCATTTCGAATGTCCACACAGCCTGTGACACGAGTGTGTCTGTTGGTCGTGTGAGACACACGGTCGGCCCATACTGGCATGTGTCCCCTATTTTATGCAAAAAATTTCTAAGTGTGGAAAAATTTCCTAAGTTATCGGTTTAATCCCGAACCACTCTGAATGCATGTTTAGGGCCTCGTAGACTCGTATTAGGGACAAAATGATTGTTTGTGAATGAGATGTATATGATTTGATTAATTGTGTATGAAATGTAAGTTTGAAATGTGATAAAAGTCTGGTAATGCTCCGTAACCCTATTCTGGCATTGAATACGAGTGAGGGGTGTTACATATATTCTGAGTATTGAGAGTACTTATTTATTCAGTAAGGAACATTACTTGTTAGAGTTCATTTGAGTTAGTAAAACTTTTTTTTGTTGGTTCTACGAGTGATACATGCACAGATGGGGTGAAATTTATGAAATTTCATTCACCGAAGCTGCCAATTTTCAAGTTTAGAAAATCATCAACAAGCTAAGTTCTTAGGGGAAGAATTTAGTAATAAGATGTCTAGTTTTTGAAGTACAAAACTGAGGATTCTCCACTGGGGTGTGTTAGAACTAGGATCACTAATTGTATTGAGTTCAAAGATAGTGGATTCATCTCACTGAGCTAGGCTCTAGAGATGTAGGGAAACCAAATTGTGTAACCATTTTTGTTGTTCCCTATTTTATTGTGGTTTTCTTAGTTATAGTAGAAGTGACCATTTTAGCTATCACTTTTACTTATACTTTGTTTCTTGCATGTTAGCAACTAGCTTAGGTCAATATTATAATTTTGTATATTTTTATAAAAATATAAAAAGAAGTTAAAAATATTGAAATTTCCATGAGCTTATCACTAGACCTAGATAGAGAAGTGAAGATACATTGTTATTTAAAAAAAATTGAATTTTCTATTTTTAAAATTTTTTATTGAAAAAGTTTTACATATATATATTTGAATATTTTAGATTTTTTTAATTTTGAAGAGCTTTGTTTTTATAATTTTGAAATTATAAATTTTATTTATAATATTTTGAACTTTTTAAATTTTCTTAATATTTTTAAAATTATTTAGCATACAAGATAAAATAGTGCTATATCACTAATGAAAATTTGAGGGCTAATTTGCTAAAAAGAAAGAGTAGATGCCAAGTTGAATAAAATTGTAATGATTGAAGGGTAATTTGTTACTATGCCTTATATATAATACCGAGATAAACATTTAACGGGAGAAATTTAATGGAGGGCTATTTTGCTCATTTATCTAGCCTACAAGGATAACTTAGCGTATAATTTTAATAAGGAGACTAAAATGAAATTTATAACATGGTATAAGGAATAGCAAATATATATAAAATTATATATAAAAACAAATCATTGACATATATAGTAATTCAAGTTAAGCACAATTGTGGTTAAAGCTATCCAAAATTGTAAAAACAAACGCTTCCTTAAGTTTTGAGACATTCCTCAAATATTTAATCATAATTAATTATAATATAAGGAATTGAATTTTAAGATATTAATATGTTTTAGAATTAATAGGATAACCTGATTTCTTAATCTTCAATGTATGGCTGTTGATATCATGTCATGTAGGCTGCATTGCATTTCTTGCTAATTCAATCAGTGTTCTTTTAATTTTCAAAGTCCGATTCATCAAAACAGATAATATATATTCCATGGACCAGCCTGTCGATTCGATATGATGATTTAGATAAAAAGACTTGAATAAGAAAAAAAAGAAAGAAAAGTAAAGATGGGCGTCACCAACAAATTTTTTTTTAAATATTATTTATTTCATAATGTTTTGAATTGTATAATATGATTTATTTATAAATAAATAATATAAAATGTTAAAACAAAAACACAAGAAAATTATTTATTCTTTAAAATAATAATACATAGTTTTAGACTCAATTTATTGAGCTGACTACAACTTAGACAAGTATACATAATCTTAATACCATACCTAAAGCCAATATTAAATCCCATTTCATCTAACTCAAGAATATTTATATATCAAGTAAATTATGTGTAAAAATTAGTTTTAATAAGTAAATTTAAATATTTAAATGTGCAATAGTAATATTGATTATAATTATAAACCAATTCATGTGCCTTTAATTGATAATTATGTCACATAGTACTTATATATATATAGATGCACAAATTTATTATATTTAATTTAAAAGCTACACTCTTTCAAAAAAAATAAAATATAAAAAAATAATTTATAGCTTTTACATATAAAAGATTTACACATAATATACTTTTAAAATTCGAGAGTTTACATTAACCATCGAAGTGGCTCGATCTTTATCAAAATCAATTTTCATTTAAAACTCTAGTTTATTCCAATGGTTTACAATTTATATTCTAGCTCAACTTATTACAATTATTAGCGAAACTAAAATGTAAGTCTTTTTTAATAAAACAATTTGGTTTAATCATATATTAACAGAAAATAACCTAAAATTTATAACGTATACTAAATGAGATGCATCTAACAATTAAATTAAAACTAAATTCCAAACCATAGTTCATAATAAAAGAAAATGGAAAATAACTCTACCTCTTAAGAAATTAAAACTAATAACATTAATGGAAATAAAGATGAAACAAAAGCCGAGACCCTCTGAGTGTCGTGTCTACGTCTTAGCCTGAAGGATTATCTGTAAAGATGGAAATTAGGAGTGAGCTATGGAAGCTCAATGTGAGTCCCTTTACAATAAACCAAATCATACAGTTTATATTTTTAAACATTAAATAACATCGTACATCATTACCAAGAATAACAATCAGTTATAAATATATGTCAATTTCAAGTACGGTAATTCAGTGTTGCTACTTTAGTCAAGCAATAATAATGTTCTCAAGCATAGACAATCAATTGAATCAATTTCAGAGTTATTCATACTGTTCATGAAAAATATATGCACATAAGACAATTCAATTGTTTTATCAAGTTAATTCAATCATGTATGCATAAATTTCCAAATATGTCATACAAAAATCAGTTTAAAAATTGCTTGTCCTACCTCCAACCACCAGCGTTGCAAAATTTGAGAGTTCTCCCGAACTCCCTCCACCATCACTCTAATTTGTGGAATTAATACCACATTTCGATTTGGGTAATTGCAGATAAAAGTTGTCAGTATCTGCGGGAACACGACCATCTCGTAGATAAGAGCTATCAGAGGGATCGTGAGAGCAAAGTGAAAACGTTGCAGTTAGGATCTGCTATAACTGTGGGTATACAGCGAGACCGTCACAATTAGAATCTGTTATAATTGTAAGTATATAGCGAATGATTAAATGAAGTTACACTGCCAGTTCTTCCTCTGATCATATCAACGCAAACTATGCAAATGCAATATAAATACATTTCATGACATTTAATCAATATATTTTTACTTTTTATCTCATAATCAATCAATGATAATCATGAATAAATTAGGAATCAATTTTTCCAACAATTTAAGCATTTGGATCATTCAATTGGGTATTCATAAAATACATGTAACCTTATTTACTATTCAGACAATCAATCAAGATTAATTCAATAAATAAGTTCAATCATCCATATATCTTATTGTTCTACTCCTAATCCAGGACCTAATTGCATAATCTAGTTCTTTAAATTCCATTAAAAAGTTAATAAGAGACTAATTTGAATAAAATAATAAAAGTTAAGACAAAACTGTAATTTTCGAGTTTCATGGGCGACATGCCAGTGTGACCGGACAGTGTGTAAAGCCTCAAGCCGTGTACGATTCGAATAGGTGAGGTGCAGGGGCTACACGGCCGTGTGACTAGACTGTGTGTGAAGTCCTAGGTCGTGTGCGGGTGCGAAGATGTGAGGGATTACAAAGGGAGATGGTCGTGCGTGAGGCCATGTGGTCTACACAAGCTGGCCACATGCCCATGTGGTAGATTATGTGTGACTGGGCAGTTTCGAATTTTGACTCGATTTTTTATAAAAGAACACACATTTAAATTCTAGGGTCTTGTATGATGGTCCTTACGTTCAAGTATGATCCGAATTTCCTACGCGGGTCTTTCTATTGAAAAAACGCAAGAATTAATAATGGATTTCAAGATTTAGGGGGTTTTTCGACAAGATTGTAAAAGATCCGTGACGGATGAAATATTTAACAAAAACAATTATTTTCCAAAACTTTTAAGATCTAACTATTGGGAAATGTAAAAAACTTACCAATCTTGATAGAAATTTAGAAATTGATGGCACAAAATTTAACGATTGATGATAAACGTTTCGGTTTGGACTTGATTGCAAAGTTTAGATTCAAGAACAAAATTTCCAGGAAGAACTTTGAGAGAATTTTGCAAAAGAGAGTTTGTAGAGAAAATTGACAAGAAATTTTCAATTAGGGTTAGAATCATATAGGAAATCCTAATTGTGCTAGGAAGTGGTTTACTAGTTGGACTTTAAAAAAATAAGGGTTGTTTGGCAATTAACTCTTTTGGGCCAAAATTAGGGAAAAATAAAGGTAAGGAAGTAAAACCAACGTGACTTGAACCTCTAATTCAAGGGGATGGAAAGGATGAAACTTGGTCATTAGGCTAATACCCATTCTATGACTATATTTTACCAGAAATAATACATAAGGTACTTTGACCTTGGTTCCTTATGTGTAGAAAAATAAAACGAAAAAGTGAAAAAGGTATTTGGACCTTAGTTCTCAAGAGATTTTACTAAGCTCTTAACCACTAATGATAGGATTTACTTTATGTAAATTTTAAAGTTCTAACCTTTTAATTTTTTGGGCTGTTACAAAAATAATAATTTGTAACCCCCCAAAATAGGGCCTAGGATTTTTAGGGCTATTTTAGGGATTTTAGCTTTAGTGTGCTAGGAATTTTGTAAGCATGGTAATCACAAATGTTTTTTTCTATGACATTTTGAAAATTAAACTAATTTCTGAAAATAATACTGAAAAGGCTTTTAATTTTGAAATAAGGGCTAATTTGTAAAAGGATAACAAATAATGTGTTTATGAAGTAGGTTTACCAAATTTTAAAAATACAACCTAAAATTATCCTCCATCTATAGAATTCACGTTAACTCTTCTCCTTTGTTAGTTTGTGCCGTCCTTTGCTCTCCCAACCTCTCATCTTCGATTTTATTTGTTAAATCTTCATCCTTTTGATCCTGTCATCACCTAAGTCATTAATCTACATAATATTTCAAGAAAACACCCAAAAGTCTCATTGATTTCATCAACTTCCTCATTTGTGGGTTTTCTCGGATTCACATTAAAAGTTCAATTTTCTTCCCTTGAAGGTAACTGTTTGTTTTTCTATTAGTTATAGATATTATCTAGTCTTTAAAACATAATTTTTAATGATTAAATCGCATGTTTTGATTAAAAACCAAAAATTGGATCGTTAATGGTGGATTTCAGATTTTTGAGTAAAAATGTGATTTCAAAGTGTTATGTAATTAGTTTTGACATGACTAGAAGGTTCCTAAACTGAGTTTAAAGTTTTGTTAAGGATTTCTAAGGATTTAAATGAATTTTTTGAAAATTTCCATAAACATGTTGAAAATTTCGATACCATGAATTGAGTAGTTTTGTATAGTTTAAAGGTTGAGAATCTGTCGTAGGTGAATAACTAGATGAATGGAATCAATTTTAGACTAAAAGATTAAGTATAGACCGAGATATTTGGAATTTAAGTTTTCCATGTCGAAGGTTTCTAATATTTGAGAACTTAGCTTAGGCTTATGTTTTTGACTACTTGAGTTGAGTCCTTAGCTGATTGATGATTATGTTGTTGTGTGGTTTATTGTGTTGAAGATTCGAATTCATTATGACCTTCTATAAGTTAAGGAAAGGCTAGTTTGAGCTTTCGACATTTTGGTGAAAGCGTAATTAGTGAGTGTTTGGAATCGCTGCTTGTAGACATGATTCAATGTGTTATGTAGGAATTTAGACGTAGCATAAACCTCTACTCTAAATTCTAAGTGTAAGCTTCCTCGTACTCATGTTTAACTTGTGAAATATATGTTTCTGTTATTGTGAAAATGTGGATTGAGGGGAGATGTTATTACATGTATTATGTATTCATGACTATTGTTGTGAAAGTGTATACATAGGCATGTCATGCATGCTAAGTGACAATGATAATATTGTGCTAATGATGCAAATATGCAGTGATAGTGAGCGGATAATTGGTGAGTAATATGTGTGTTTAATAATTGATATTTTGGCCTTGTGGACTTTTAGACTGTTGGATATAGTTGACATGATATAAGATTGTGAGTACTCACCTATATGTGTTATATGATTTGGGCATTAAGGCCCTGGGACATGTTGGAGAGATAAAGGAATGTGAGCTAAGCTCCATTCAATGAGACATGTTTGGTGTGATGGAGAGTGTTAGCTTCACTTCTTAGGATATGTTCAACTTTATGAGTCATTTGGTGTGTTGGAGATCTGTGTATTCGATGTGTGGTGATAGAGCTCACTTTTATGTTTTATAACTCAAGTGCTAAATTATCTTTAAATATGATTGTAAATATTGTAATGTATGCCTGAAAGTGAATGCGATGAGTATGTAAATGGACCATTAGATATGCATGAATAAGTAAAATATAACACTAAAGTTGGAAATGTTGAGATTATGTTATATGAATGTATCGATAATACTTGATGAAATGTTTGTATGGTAGTTGTTTTAGGCATTTATTGAGCTTGTTAAGCTCACCCACTCCTTTTAAACCATTACAGATTAGTAGCGTTTCAGTGTGAGTGGTGTGGTTTTCGTGGGGTGATCCAAGCAGATCCATTTTCATTATTTTGTAGGTGTTTATTAATTCTTTATGTTTTGGGAAATAAAAGAAGTGTAGTAGACCTTTTTGCTGGTATTTGCAATGATATTTTGGACGTTTTCATATCGTATTTGTTCTTAAGATTTAGAGATTTGAATCATGATATGTGATTATTTCTCAGACTTAATTTTCGATGTTTGAGACTATTATTATGGTCGTTTTGACATTTATTTGATAGGGTAAACTCTTATTGGAATGGTTGGTATGCTTAAATATGCTGAGTGTTTGTGGTCTGGAGTAGAGGTATCGATATTCATGTGTAAAAATGATACCTATGAAATATTTTAATGTGCATGAAGTTAGGATCGTGCTTTGGTATCGATACCATATCACGAGTATTAATACTCAGGGTAAAATTACAGATACTTTTTGAAAGGTGTCGATAATTTTTGGAGTTTTAGTTTTAGGCGAAAAACAAAATGTTGTTTTGGTATCAATTTTTGAATCGGTATCGTATCATGTAAGGAAAGTATCAATACCTATGTGCCAGTATTGGTACCTGAGTACTTGTGTTTGAACTATTCTAATGCATGCTCAAGTGTTAGTAATTGTTTAATTAAAGTAAGTACTCAAAAAAACTGCTTGCAATTTAGGCATTCATATTATATAGTTGGATCAATATGGACGCTCCTATCAAAATTGCAGACGAAAAACCCACATGGTTTTTTAGATTATAATAATATTAAAAAAAATCCTGCCAATAATTTCATTTCCATGTTATAATTTCTTTAGAAACGATGTAGCTTTGGGATTGTCCATTTAACCTAACCCTAAGCCAACAGTTGAACTAAGCAGTTCGATTGTTGCCTTCACTAAATTGCAAATTGAGTTAGGGCTTTGGGGTGAAATTTGGTTTGATCAAGAGGACGCTCTTAAGCATGTTTCTCTATTTAGATCACTATTCATGTAACCTCATCAACTCGACCTAAATGTTAAGCCTGAATTTGGGAAATTACATCGGCCATCGAAATAACCCAATAAACTATCAGAGTTTATAAACAATCATTTTAAAAAGATTGTTTATTTTACAAGAAAACTTAGCTTATTTTCAGAAAACTCACGAGTTAACAAAAAACCGATTTAGTAAAACTTTTTTCTTGTAACAGTGACTACTTTGAAAACTTAGTTAATTTTTAATTTATTTATTCCTCCAAAATTTATTTTTTATTTAGCAGCAGAAAAATGATATTCAACTTATTATTAATTAAGTAAAATCAGAATTATTTTATACATATTTAATTCTATGTCCACGTTTCATTATCCTAAATTCTAATTAAATACCATGTATGCTAAATAAACCCAAAATAGAAGTCTCATGCCACAATTCAAATCAAGTGGTACAACTCCCAAATTAACAGAGATTTCAAATAGTAAATCTAAACTACTTTCATAACAAAAAGGTCAATCCGAGTCGAGCCCTCCATATGCCGAGTTTGCTTTTTAACCTGGTAGGTTATCTGTAAAAACGGAAATAAGAGGGGAAGTGAGCTTATGAAGCCTAGTGTGAGTTCAATCACAAGAAAACCAGTGCAAATAGTGGAGAAATCATACAAAATATCAACTCATAAAATGATCAAAATTGAATAGCTATTTAGAATATCAATATTTCAAATAAACTCATCCCATAACATCTCAATATTCATATTTATGCAAATGCTTATCAATACAATGCAATTTCAATTCATCAGAAAAGTTCCTACCCCACTACTATACACCACAGTAGGAGTTCCCTAGAACTCCTCTACCTTTACAGCACATTATGGATAAACCACTCATCATTATGTATGTACCACTCGTTGTGGATAAACCACTCATCCTTGTGGATGTACCACTCGTTGTGGATAAACCACTAATAATAAAAAGGGTGAATGAACCACCAGGGCTTTTTTTATAAAAAAACTTTTGCAGATAAGTTTCTAATAGGTTGAGGATGCACATCATATTTGCTGATTATAACTGCTCTTTTAGCTCTCTCAAAACAGAATCTATTCCAAACATATATGTTGTAGTTCTTTACTTCGACAAGGTACAAATATCTAAATTTGATATTTTTAGATACTTTTTCAGACCAATTGCTGATACTAAGTAGAAGTAAAAAATTTGTATACATTTTTCATGATATTATGCATGGATCAAATATATCATGGTGAATTTTTCAGAAAAAATTGTCTTCCACAATGGAATCTGATAAGTGAGATTTCGAGTAAGTGTTTACATAATTTTCTTCTGTCCAAATAAATGATTCATCAAAATAATGAATCACCATTGATATGGACACATCTGAGATCTATAAATGTTCAGGAGTTCCTCTATTCAATCATTTTCCTTCTTCTTGTTGCTGGATATCGCGTTCGTACACATCTTCTCTTCGTTTCCGAGCCTATAATGTATGGTGTGGATAAACCGCTCATTGGTGCAAATAAAAGCTATTAATACGGTGTGGATAAACCAATCAATGATGCAGATAAACTGCTCAAACGGTGTGGATAAGCCACTCAACAGTGCAGATAATATGCTCACACTTCCTTCATTCCTATTGTCTCACCCCATGCAATGCAACATGACATGCTAACAACAGATTAATACGGTAGCAATAACATGCTTATAGCAAATTGGTATAGTAACAATTATCATGCTTATAATGGATCATTATAGTAGAAATAATCTTACTTAACATGAGTTCGATTTAATAGGAACAATAGGCATTATGTCATGCAATCAGTAGCACAGTGGTGTGTAAAACATTATCAGTTCATCGGAATTATAGTGATAGTAAACATGCAATATTTTCATATCGTGCATATACAATGTAACAGCCCAAAATTTACCCTAGTCGGGAAGTGGTTTCGGGACCACAAAACCGAGTTACAAGAAAATTTATTTTAATTTTAATTGCATATATTAAATGTGGTAGTGTATGTGTGGAAATAATAAAGGTTTAAAATTTGCCTTAGGAATGTGGATTTTCATGAAAGGACTTAGTTGAGAAATTTAGAAAAGATGATAGATAAATTGAAAGGATTAAATAATAACAAGGTGAGAAAGTTTGGGTTTGCATGTCAAAGTGCCCAATTCTTGATAAGTGGCCGGCCAAGCATGGTTCCATTCCTCCAAGTTTATGTTGTTTATTATTTAATATTGGTAAGTAGATTAGAATAAATAAAAGAAGTGAATTAAAAAGAAAAAAAGGATGAATAAAATAAAGGAGGAAGAAGGAGTGTTCATCCTTTTCCTTACCACAATAGCCGTACCTAAAGAAAGAAAAAGAAGAAAGTGAAGTTAAGGCATTTGGTCATCTTCAAGTTGATTAAGAAGCTCTTGAATATTCGGTGCCTAGGGGAAAAGTTTCTAAGAGGTTTGGCCATGCATGTAACTAGATTGAGGTATGTTTGATATTATTCTTTGAGATTCATGTATATTTTAAGTTGTAAGTAAAAATCTACCTAGCCATGGTTCAAATTTTGTTAATTGATGGAGATGATATTCGGCCATGAATGTTACATTCTTGGTTGGTATTTTGATGTCTTTGGTGATGAGGTATGAAGATGGTTGATTTTGAGTGTTTAATAAAAAGGATGCATGAATTATTGTTAAATAATGGTCGAATGTAGCATGATTAAAGATGTGAATAAATTGAAGTTAAGGAGGTTGTCAATGAAAAATATGAGTTGGATGAGGCTTAAAGAATAAAAATCTAGGTGACTAGAGGTCAAGGACATTCGGTCATAGGCTTGTGTGCTAGCAAAATCGGCCAAGTGTTTATGTGGTGGAAATTAAGTGTTAAATGGAATGAAAATGATATTATATGGGGGTATGTATATTCGGCCATATGAGTAAATATATGGATGATGTTAAATTTGATTATGTATAATGGGCATTAAGATGTGGAACATAAGAAATGTAGTATATGTGGATTTACATGATGTTATAGTTGACATTGTGCATATACACATGCATTCGGCCATCTAATTGAGTATGAAGGTGGTGTTAAATCTAATTGTGATGCCCATTCCGAAGTATATATATACATATATATATACATAAGTATGCCATTCGTGATGTTACCTTTAATTATGTGTGTAATCGACTAA
Source organism: Gossypium hirsutum (assembly GCF_007990345.1). NCBI lineage: Eukaryota > Viridiplantae > Streptophyta > Magnoliopsida > Malvales > Malvaceae > Gossypium > Gossypium hirsutum. The sequence goes on from NC_053433.1 coordinate 68,872,848, forward strand.
ATGGGTAATTAGTGAGGATGGTTGCCGAATATACAAACATACATATGCATGTGTAATTGAATTATGAATGTTTAGCAAGATGGTTAAACTAGTTGATTTATTAATTAAGCTCAAGGAGTTAGAGGAGGAGAATCGAGCAAAGGCAAAGAAAAGATCATCGAGTAGCCGAGTTGGAACCATCTTACCCAACACAAGTAAGTCATTAAGCATGTAGTTGGTATTATTTCAAATGGTCATAATGTTTATGTATTGATGCTGAATGGAATGAATAAATATACATATATATATGCATGTACGTATGTGATGATGAAATTGTTGAATGAAAAGAGGTAAGATGTACTGAGTTGTTGATCTCGGCACTAAACGTGCGGGTATAACCATTTTTGACCATGAGATTGGCGCTAAGTGCGCGGGATTAAATTGTACAGCACTAAGTGTGCGATTTGACTATGTTGCACTAAGTGTGCGAAATGAATATGATGCACTAAGTGTGCGAATTGACCATGCGGCACTAAGTGTGCGAGTTTGACTATGTAGCACTAAGTGTGCGATTTGATTACGTAGCACTAAGTGTGCGAGTTGATTATATAGCACTGAGTGTGCGGACTCAATATACATTCGTGAATCATTATGGACACTATGTGTGCGACACTATTGAGTCGATCGCGGACAGCGGATCGGGTAAGTGTCTTGAGTACATGGCTAATAGGTGCTATGCTTATACTTGGTGTTGAGCTCGGTAAGTTTGAACCTATATGACAAATATACTTGAAGTCACGTACATAAAATTTATCGTAGGATGGGTGAAAGGCCGTTTAGTCGTTTGATTGTAACGAAAATAAATTGATTTATGAAAATGCTTCAATGTCCTATTGATGAGTATATGGAATGTGAATGCATGAATTGATATGAAATTGAATCGATAGGTTGGAGGAACTATGGTATGGTTCGGTATGGATGGAGTAAATTGTCTCGTTCCATTTTGTTTCCTCTTGTGATAATGTTATTGATGGATGGTAGTGCATTGCTTATGACTTACTGAGTTATAAACTCACTCGGTGTTTCCTTGTCACCCATTATAGGTTGCTTGGACTCATCTATTTTTTTTGCGGGGTCAGGCCGTCATCGAAGTCATCACACCGGATAGCAAGTTTTGGTACTTTCTTCTTAGTTGGCTTAGAAGAACATTTTGGCATGTATAAGCTATTACGTTGTGTTTGAACTTTGGCATGTAAACTTTAAGCCATGCGAAAATGGCACGAATGTTCGATTGAGTTGGATCAAGGGTAGGCATGAAATGGACCTAGTTACTTTCGTAACAGATGCTGGCAGCAGCAGTGTCATGAGATTGAAAAATCACTAAAATAGTAGGAGTGGAATTAATTGATGAATAAACTATGTAATCGAAGCTCGATGAGTCTGTTTTCATGAGGAAGTAACGAAAAGATCATATGGGCAGTATATTAAGAGATAATCAGATTTTTGTGGGACAGGGCCAGAACGGTTTCTGGATTCCCTGCTCCGACTTTGGAAATTCATTATAAATTAACCAGAGATAATTAGGGGTCGTACCATATATGTACAGATTCCTCTCTGAGTCTAGTTTTCATAGAAACAAACGGCATCAGTATTGAAGCCCCGTGCAGGGAGATATCCAAGTCGTAATGGGCAAAGGTCAGTGTAGTCGACCCCTGCAACTTGGGAGACTTTGACTAATAAACTGTACTAATTGGCCCGACCAAAAATTCTAGAAAAAAAAATACATAGATGGGCACATGAGTCTAGTTTCTGGGAAAAATTACGAAACTGATTTTCGAGTTACGAAACTCAAGATATGATTTTTAAAACGACTAGTACACAGATTGGGCAGTGTCTGGAAAATAAATTTTATAAGGGGTTAAAGTCAGTTAACACCTCGTGTTCGACTCCGGTGTCGGTTTCGGGTTCGGGGTGTTACATACAATAATAATTTAGTCAATTAGTTCATGGATTCCAATATTATTCATATTATTAGGGACTCAATTGAATGAAATAAAGTACTAAAAATAGTTCAGGAACTATTTAGGGACTAAACTGAACAATTCACAAAATTTTAGGCAAACCTGTAAATCAAAGGTCACACTACTGTATGGGAGGCTATAGGCTGTGTGCAAGGGTTACGCAGTCATGTGGTCAGGCCGTGTGAAAAATTTAAAAATTAACATTCAAGGGAGACACGACTGTATGATAGGCCATATAGAGGGTTCCTAGTCGTGTAAGATGCAAACTATTTTAGGGTTTCAGAGGTTCATGGTCGTGTGAGGGATCATGTGGTCCACCCTTATGGTAGACCGTATGGCCCTACTCCTAGGTACGGTTTGCACCGATTCGCTTGTAAAATAACACACACCTTTCATCGCGTTGGTAAATGACGCTCCTTATTATCCAATCTGATCCAATTCACCTAAATCAGGGCCTTCAAATGACATTTACACATGAATTAATGGTTGTTTTCAAGATTTGTCAAGGTTATCAAACAATTTGGTAAAAATCGTAAAAGATTGAGTACTTGAATTGAAAGATTATTGTTAGATAGAAATACTACGAAAATTCAAGATCTAAACTTCGAGAACGACATGTACTTATCGATTCTTGGCAAGAAATGGGGTGTTATTAGTAACAATTACAAAATCAATAGAAAGAATGATTGAATGAAGGATTGTTTTATTTGGGAAAACAAAATAATTATCAACAATTAGGATAAAAGTATGGGGTAAAGAAAAGAGAAAGAAAATAGAAAATAGAATAAATAAAAAGATGAGAGAAAATTCTATTAGAATTTGAAAAGGAGAAATATGAAAATCTAAATGGGAAAAGAATATAAAAAGATGATGAAATTCTAATTCTATTGGAATTTTAAGGAAGGTAAGGTTTGAATTTTAATTAGGAAAGAATTTGGTCACAAACCCTAGGGGCATCACTTGTAATTTCCCTAAAGCTAGCTGAATTTCAAAAGAAAATTGAAGGGAAGGGCGTGATTCGAACTTAGGAACAAAAAAGAGGAACGCTAACTCTTAACCGTTGGGCTATTGCCCATTTCTTGTCTAGTTTTTATTCCCAACAGTATCTATTTTATGTTTGGAAAAATCTCAAAATTAAAGGGAAAGAGGAGGCTTAAAGTTGGGTAAGCAAGGAGGAGAGACTAACACCTAACCATTGCGCTATTGCCCAATTCTTCTGTAATTTAGTCGATGAACCTTACATATGTTTTGGGTTACTACAACCGAAACTAAATAAAAATAAAAAAGAAAGGAATGACTCAAACTTAAGACCTCTAGGTAGGGTTCTAACGTGCTAACCATTAGGCCTAAGCCTATTTCTTGTTCAGTTTTTACCCCATCAGTATTTATTTTAGTGTGGTTTTATCTTAGGATGCTGAAAATAAAAGGAAGAGAAATGAAAGGAATGGGGTTTGAACCTAGGAATTTTAGGATGGATGCACTATCACTTACCCATTTAGTCTGTCTTATTTATTGTCGAATTATGTTAGCTAACCCCTTATTTTCTGGGGCATGACAACTCATCCCAATCAAAGGTTTTCAGCCCAAGATAATATCGCTTATCGGGATCGAGTTTTGAGTCATCAGATTTCTTGTCAACTAATATCTTACTTAATTCAAAATTGTTGTAATTGTTGGTTTTGGCATTAGTGTCCCTGGCAACTTGGTTATTAGATGACGTTTGAACTTTTTCAATTACGAGGTGCCATTTAGCAGGTTTTTGGAAATAGAAATGGTTGTGAATCTCGACGAAGTCCTACACTAGAGTCTTAAATTTCCCAATAACGATAGTTCCAAGTAGAATGACTACGGCGATGTCACGGGCCACGGATCAAAGCCTGTGACGAATGCACACAAACCATCCCATAGAGGTAAATTGATCAAATGGGGCTCATTAACCTATTTGAACTGACTTGATTCATGGAACATATGGAGAAGCTCATTTAATTGAAGCCTTGGTTGCCTAGAGAAACACTTAAATAAAACTAGAGTTTCCAGGGTAATTATTAAAAGTTGTAAGGGATAAAGATGTATAGAGTTTAAATATCTTAGGACTCTTATTTTGTAGATAAAATCTAATCTCAGTCGTTGATGTAGTTCGATCTGTATTGTTGGATCTGGAGGAGCTCAACTATAAACAGAGGCTTTCCCCATCATTTGTAACGCCCCAAAATTTGAGTTTTTGGATTTGTTAATTTTTTTCAAACTTAAGTATCTACTTTAGTGGTTATGAGCCTTGGGTGTGTGTTTGAGGTCATGGGTTCAAATCTCACTCTAGAAAAAAAATTGGTATTTTTTGTTCCTCTCCCTATCTCTATTCATTTTACTTAAATACTATTTTCACTCAATTTGTGGTAGAATGAGTTTGTTAGTTCAGTGGTAAGGTGTTAGCTTACTCTTTGGTTCTATGTTTGTGTCCTTGCGAGTGCAAACAACAATATTTTTATTACCCAGTGTATGCCATTCACATGGTAGAGTTCTAACTAAATTTGAATTCTGAGGGAACTTAGGTAGTTATTAGGAAATTTGGTTAGTGGGATAATATGTTTTTTTATTATTTTATTTTTTAAAATAAATTGAGAAGTTTTCCAAAAAAATTCTCCTAGTTCCACTCTCACTTACTTATTCTTCTTCTTTTTTTTTTATTTTTTTCACATGTTCTTTCATTTTCCTTTCTTTTCCAATTATTTTCTTTGTTTTGTTTTCTTCCCTTTTGAACTTTCAACCCTTTTGCTATCTTTCGCCAAATTGGTTCCTGTTCATAGCTTGCTTGTGTTTTTCTTTTGTTGTTCAAAATCTTATGGGTATGGTGTGAATCCTTTTGCTCGAAATCTTCGTGGGTATTCTGATTTTGCTTGGGTAAGAAAATGGTTTTCTATTGTTATTTTGGTAATTTTTGGTTGTTGTGTTTCAATTGAAACAAGTGATTGCTACATTGAGCTTTGGTTTTAATTATACCGATGTGCTTCTAGGAGAAGATTAAGAGGGTGCTTGGTATTCCTTCAGTGACTTAGGCATCGTGTAGTTGTTGTTTTCGTTTGGGGTAAGTGTTCAAATGTCGTCTTAGGGTGGGCGAATGAGGGCATTTGTTATTGAAATTTGGTTTAGGTTTCGCATATCATTACTAAAATTGGTAGCTTGAATGATGATTTTAGGTTTTGGAAATCTCGTGGTTGAGTTCGTGTCAGAAAATATCCAAGTGTGTAACAAAAACTTGAAAAATCGTGAACGACAGAAAGCTGAAAAACTAGATTATAGATGCCATACAACTGTGTGACAAGTCGTGTGGGTTACATGGCTTGGGTCAATTGGGCCATTTGGGCAACACGGGCATGTGTGAGATCATGTGTCAGGTCGTGTGGGCCACATGGGCTGGCTAAGTAGACTGTGTGGGCCCAAATTTTGAAAATTTTCCCTAGAGTTATATTTGGCGTATGGATTGAATGTAGCTCTTCAGTAGGGTCCGTATGGTATAAATTTGACTATGAATCATGTTTTCTAGTACTCTATTACTGTTAAATATGATTTATGAACCCATGAGTAGTATGTTATATGTGTTCGCATGATATGTTATATGCTAATATTATCTAAAACTGATGTGTAAAACATGTATGCCATGCACGTATTTGATATCTGTTTAGTTTTGCATGTACATTGGGGTTGGTTTATAATTGTGAAGGAAGTGTGGGCAATTTAATTTATCTACTGTATTTGGTAGCCTAGCCACGTATATCTATTTTGGTGGATTACCGCGTATTGCTTTGGCAACTAGACTGTAAATATTTTGAAAAGTGACATAGGATCACTTAACGGTGTGTGGGGCTGAAAGGGTATTTAATACCTTAATTGGTGTGTAGGGATGGTCGGAGATGGTGTGTAGCGGATGGAGGTAAGATTTGAGTCTATATTTGATGTGCATCTGTTTCTGTATCTGATTATGAAATATTTCTTATTGGTATCTGAACGCATGACTAAAATTGTATTTGATGAATCATATGTATCTGTTGTATTAATTGTAATAAGTTACACACTGATATTGTAATCTCACCTTTGTTTGTTTACTCTCAAGTAACCCACAAGCATAGGACGGATCGGAGTGATGAAAGCTCGATTAAACATATTTAATTTTGTGATTCTTTTAACTTTGCTTACTCTGTTTTGGTGTTGTTGGACTTTCTTTGATTTAGACTTTACTTTCCATTTTGAATTGTTTATTCATTTTTAAATTATAATAATTCCATCTGCAAAACGTTAGATTTTCAAAATCAAATTGCATTTTCCAAAACTGAATTTAACTAAGAGTTTCACTACAAACTCAAGTTTTTTTTATGGATATAAATTAAATCGATAAATTTAGCGAATTAAGTAAGAAAAGTATGTTTATTAAGATAAACTGGAATTCTTATTTATCAAAAGTTAGCGTTAATTCTACAAGCTGCAAATGATTTTTGAATTTGCAAATTCAATCGTAGTATCCTCTCCAGATTCGACCATAACATCTAGGCTAGGTTTGGGATGTTACACTAAATAAGAAGAATGATGATCTCGGAGCTGTGGTCGTGGCTTTAAAGGAGGAAATTGAGGCCATGTTAAGGAGTTTGAGGTAGAGCTCATTGTGTGCAAAGTTATTGTGGGAAAAAGGATGTTGGCTTCAATTGTTAAGGGGACGAGGTCCGCGAGGGATGTGGACAATTTTCTCTGGCATGGAACAATATTTTCATGTAATGGGAATCAAAGATGATGTCACTAAGGTAAACACTATTACAGTTTATTTTATTGAGGTTGTTCTCTTATGGTGGCGTTGTTAGTCCAGAAATGAGAAATGAGTGGGGCCGTAATTGGGACTTGGGAAAGGAAATGAAAAAGTAGTTTTACCCATAGTATACCGAGAAGAAGGCTGGGGCTAAGTTGCATTGGCTTATACAACAAGATACTATTCGGGAGTATGACATAGATTTCAATGAATCGATACTTCAAATCTTTGCCTTGAGTGAGAAATAAGCATTCTACTGGTTCAAGGATGGGTTGAAGCCATGGGAAAAACAAGACAAACAAAGTCCATTGTTGAGGCCATGGTCGAGGCAGAGTGCTTTGTCAAGCTTGGTCTCAGGAAAGTCAAGTTCGATTTTTCTAAGCCTAAAAAGACGGGAAACAATGAAAATGGTAAGAATAGTGGTAATGAGAAACCACATAATGGGAAGTAGAAGCCCAAAAAATAAATCGAAGGGCCAATGAAATGCTTAATTTGTGACGATCCACATATAGTGAGGGATTATCCAAAGAAATCTATGACTTTTGTCATCGAAGGGGACGATGAGCCAGACAAAGCATCGATGAGGCTTGGTTTGATCTTGAATTTTTTCAAAGACAATAGAGTCAGAAAGAATGAAAAGAAACTAGTGAAGTGCTTTTTATATTCTGGTTTGCATCGGATGCAAGGCTACCTAGAGCGATCTAAGCTATCCATAGATACTAAAGAAGAGGAAGTGGAGCCAGAGAATGAGACTTTAAAGCTTAAGCCAATGATACTCAAATCTATGAAAGAAAAGGAGGATCACAAGCAGAAAGGGTTGATCCATGTGGACATCAACATTGTAGATCAATGAAAGAGTGCTCTTGTTAATACAGGGCATTAGGCTTGTTCATATCAGAGAAAGCCATGGGTAAACTTGGTCTTTCAATTAGCAAATTGACTAAGAAGATCAAGACTATAAATTCCAAAAAGATTTCAATTCTGGGTGTAGCACAATAAGTTGAGCTACAAATCATTCAATGAAAAAGTAAGGAAGACTTCAAGGTAAATGTTTCAAAGGGTAGAACTACTTAACAAAGAAACTAGTTGGGAATCCACCGAGGCATTGAGGCAGTTCCGAGATGAGTCAAATAAGTATCATTATAAGGACGCAACAAAGGCGTCACACGAATAGGTGGGAGAGACTATCACGGGTTACGACTCAAAGCACATGACGAATGTACACAAACCGCCCCATGGAGGTGAACTGATCACACGGGGCTCATTTAACCCAGTTGAATTGGCTCGATTCGTTGAACATATGGAGAAGTCCATTTACTTGAAGCTTTGGTGATCTAGTGAAACACTCTAGTAGAACTAGAGTTACCGGTAAATAGGTTTGGGTATCGTTCTTTCATCGAGCTCTCGGTCTCCCAAGTAGCTTCCTCGATCCCGTGTTTGAGCCATAACACCTTTACTAGCGGAACTCTTTTGTTTCGCAACTTCTTCACTTCACGAGCTAGGATACGCATCGGTTCTTCTTCATAGCTCATGTCGACTTGAATTTCAACCTCTGATGGGCTAATTATATGCGATGGATCAGATCGATAGCGTTGAAGCATCGAAACATGAAAGACGTCATGAATCTTTTCAAGCTCCGGGGGAAAAATCAATCTATACACAACCGGACCAACTTGTTCGGAGATTTCGTACGGCTCAATGAATCTTGGGCTCAACTTGCCCTTACGGCCGAACCTGAGTATCTTTTTCCAAGGTGAAACCTTAAGGAACACTTTGTCTCCCACCTGATACTCGATGTCTTTTCGTTTCAAATCTGCGTACGACTTCTGACGATCCGTGGCTACCTTCAGACTTTCACGGATTACCTTTACTTTCTGTTCAGCATCTTTAATCAAATCAACTCCGAAAATTTTACTTTCACCGAGCTCGGTCCAAAACAATGGTGTACGGCATTTACGACCGTACAAAGACTCGTAAGGTGCCATCTTAATACTTGATTGAAAACTATTGTTGTAAGCGAATCCAATCAAAGGTAAATACCGTTCCCATGAACTACTGAACTCGAGGATGCAACATCTCAACATATCCTCAAGTATCTGAATTATCCGCTCGGATTGACCATCGGTTTGGGGGTGAAAAGTAGTGCTAAAATGCAGCTTGGTACCCAGAGCTTCTTGCAATTTCTTCCAAAATCGTGAGGTAAATCTCGGATCTCTATCCGACACGATAGAAACAGGTACCCCGTGTAATCTCACAATTTGAGAAACGTACAATTCAGCTAGTTTATCCAATGAAGAATCCGTATGTACGGGGATGAAATGAGCCGACTTAGTCAGCCTATCAACAACAACCCAAATCGCATCCTTCTTACTTGCTGACAATGGCAGTCCAGACACAAAGTCCATTGTGACTCGATCCCACTTCCACTCGGGTATCATGATCGGCTGGAGTAATCCTGAAGGCACTTGATGTTCCACTTTCACTTGTTGACATATTAAACATCTCGAAACAAAGTCGGAGATGTCCCGTTTCATACCATGCCACCAAAATTGACGTTTCAAATCGTTGTACATTTTCGTACTCCCCGGGTGAATTGACGTTTGGCTACAATGGGCTTTGTTCAGAATCATCGAAATGAGTTCCGAATTCCTTGGAACACACAAACGATTTCTGAACCTCAAACAATCATCATCATCAATTTGAAACTCCGATTCCTCGTTCGGAACACACTTAGGCCATTTTGCAACCAATTCATCATCGACTTTCTGGGCTTCACGAATTTGGTGAGTCAATAATGGTTTAGCTTTTAATTCAGCTACCAACACATTGTCTGGTAGAACAGACAAACACACATGCATCGCTCGTAAAGCAAACAATGACTTCCGGCTTAAGGCGTCCGCAACCACGTTAGCCTTTCCCGGGTGGTAATCAATGACAAGCTCGTAATCTTTCAACAACTCAAGCCAACGTCTTTGTCGCAGATTCAAGTCTCGTTGAGTCATCAAATATTTGAGACTTTTGTGATCCGAAAATACATGGCACTTCTCACCAAACAAATGATGTCGCCATATTTTCAAAGCAAATACGATGGCAGCTAGTTCGAGATCATGGGTCAGATAATTTCTCTCGTGTGGCTTCAATTGTCTCGATGCATAGGCCACAACTCGACCGTCTTGCATCAATACGCAACCCAACCCAAGTAGGGATGCGTCACTATAAATGACAAACTCTTTACCCGATTCGGGTTGCACTAAAATTGGAGCTTCAGTCAAGTGAGTTTTTAGTTGATCAAAACTTTTCTGACACTTCTCCGTCCATTCGAACTTAACGTCCTTTTGAAGTAGCTTCGTCATTGGTGTGGCTATCATCGAGAAACCTTCGACAAATCGTCGGTAATAACCGGCGAGCCCCAAAAAGCTCCGAACCTCAGTAATATTTCTCGGAGGTTTCCAGTCAAGTATGGCTGAAATTTTGTTCGGGTCAACTCGAATACCCGACGCGGATACCACATGACCCAAGAAGCTAACCTCTCTTAACCAGAACTCACACTTACTGAACTTAGCATATAACTGCTTATCCCGCAAAATTTGCAGCACTAGCCTCAGATGCTCAGCATGTTCGGTCTCATCTCTTGAATAGACCAAAATGTCATCAAGTACATACGCAAGGTATGCTTCGCACCCTCTTCTTACATATTTCTGTGCCAACATTGCTGATATTACAGCTGGCATCCCCTCCAAGTCCGCAGATTCAACTCGGATTACTTCGTTATTTGCGCACCTCAAATCAATAGTCTTGCTCTTGCAATTCACAACCGCGTCATGCGCGGTCAACCAATCCAAACCAAGGATAACATCAAATTCATCAAACGGCAAAAGCATCCAGTTCGCCGGGAAACAGGAACCTCGAATTCCAGGGGACATTTCTTACACACTTTGTCGACAAGCACGTAACGACCCAAGGGATTTGACACCCGAATTACGAACTCAGTAGACTCAATGGGTAAAGTCTTACTGGAGGCTAAGGTTTCACATATGTAAGAATGAGTAGAACCGGGGTCAATCAAAGCAATTACATTAGTATCAAAGAGAGTGAATGTACCGGTAATAACATCAGGCGAGGAAGCATCCTCGCGGGCACGTATAGCATAAGCTCTAGCAGGTGCACGAGCTTCGGATCTGGTTATATCATCTCTAGATCCTCTCTGACCACCACTAGCATTGCCCGTATTTCCAGACGGTCTACCTCGAGCAGTGGTAGCACCCGGTTTCCCACTCTGATTTTCATTCTGTTCAAACAACCTCGGGCAATCTTTAATGAAGTGGTCAACTGATCCACACTTGTAACCGGAGCGGTCAGGGAATCTACAACTCCCCGAATGCCATTTACCGCAATATCGACATTTCGTTCTATCTCGACGTTCATTCCCAACACTGGCGACCGAAGTGCCTCGTGTACCCACAGGGGGTCGATCACGATCTCGTCTAAAAAGGCCCGAAGTGCCTCTAGACTGGCCCGCATCATCTCGAAATCTCTTTGATGTCTGTTGAAGAGACCTTCCCGAGGATCTTTTACGAAACTCTCCAGTTCCCTCATCAACTCTTTGCTTTTCTTTTCTAAGCTCTTCGGCTTTACAAGCTCGTTCAACAAGTACCACGAACTCTCGTATTTCAAGAACGCCAACGAACATTTTTATATCTTCATTCAGCCCATCCTCAAAGCATTTACACATAATAGCTTCGGACGAAACACATTCCCGAGCGTATTTGCTAAGTCTAACAAATTTTCGCTCGTAATCAGTAACCGACATGGAGCCTTGCTTAAGCTCAAGAAATTCCTTCCGTTTTTGATCAACAAATCTCTGACTGATATACTTTTTCCGAAACTCAGTTTGGAAAAACTCCCAAGTTACTTGCTCTCAGGGCACAACAGAAGTCAGAGTACTCAACCAATAGTAGGCAGAATCACGTAGCAAGGAGATAGCACACTTTAGGCATTCATCGGGTGTACAAGATAGCTCATCGAGTACCCGGATAGTGTTGTCCAGCCAAAATTCAGCTTGCTCGGCATCATCGCTATCCATAGCCTTAAATTTAGTAGCCCCATGTTTTCGGATTCTGTCAACTGGGGGCTTATTTGACCTTATTTGGTCCGTTACCGGTGGTATTGTAGGTGCGGGGGTGTCGGGAATGGAGGTTGTGGAACAGCCATATTAGTTCGAATGTATTGGTTGAACCAATCATTCATCACGCTATAGAATGCTTGTCTAGCTTCATCATTCGGATTACTAGCATTAGGTTGAGAGTCTACCGGCACTGTCCCTTGTGCGGGAGCAGGCGCTACACTCTCAAGATCATCAGCTACCTCTCGGTCACGATCGGGATCCATTACCATAAACACATTTACAATTGTCAGAAATCACCACACTATCAAGTAATCACATAAAATGGCATGTATAGCTAGACCCAACACATTACGTAGTCCTAGAATCGACTAAACCGTAGCTCTGATACCAATTTAATGTAACACCCCGAACCCGAGACCGACACCGGAGTCGGACACGAGATGTTAACAAACTTTGAAAAATTTTTCCAGACACTGCCCAGTCTGAGTACTAGTCGCTTCAAAAATCATATCTTGAGTTTCACAACTCGAAAATCAGTTTTGTGATTTTTCCCTGAAACTAGACTCATGTCCCCACCTATGTATTTTTTTCTAGAATTTTTGGTTGGGCAATTAGTAAGTTTATTAGTCAAAATCTCCCATGTTACAGGGGTGGACTACACTGACCTTTTCCCATTACGACTTGGATATCTCTCTGCACAGAGCTTCAATACTGATGCCGTTTGTTTCTGTGGAAACTAGACTCAGAGAGGAATCCATACATATATGGTATGACCACTAATTATCTCTGGTCAATTTATAGTGAATTTCCAAAGTCGGAACAGGGAATCCAGAAACTGTTCTGGCCCTGTTCCACAAGAACCTGAATATCTCTTACTGTACTGTTCATATGATTGTTTCGTTACTTTCATATGAAAGTAGATTCATCAAGGTTCGATTACATAATTTATTCACTATTTAATTCCACTCCTACGAATTCTTGTGATTTTTCCAATCCACACCACTGCTGCTGTCAGCCTCTTTTTCAAAGTAAACCTTACCTATTTTCGGGGTTTCATGGACCAACTAGGGCCTTGTCATACATATGCCCACATATGATCATACTTAGCCATTCCAATGGCTGATCATTTGCTCAGCACTTCCATTCCAACTATAGTTACATCGTGAAACCATCTATACATTCATAAACACGAATGGTCTAATGCCATACTCCACTTCTACAAGCCATTTTCGCATGGCTGTACACTTATACATTTCATAAAGTACTCGAAAAACAACAATGGGTAGTCCTATACATGCCATATCAAAATTCAACCAAAATAGTACCCAAAAGAGCCTTTGATAGTGTGGGCGACTTCGACTTCAAGATCCCGAGTCCGATAGCTAGAGAACCAAAAATCTATAAAACAGAGGAGCAGTGTAACGAGTAAGCAATTTATGCTTAGTAAGTTTTGAGCAAGGAATTCCAGCATAAACAAAGAATAACACACATTTAGCTAAACGGAATATTTCATAATACGCAATTACCGATATCAAACTTGCTTCACCACATTAACAACCCTTATGTACATACACAATAGACTAACTTAGCCGAAGGCCGGTAGCTCGTTTATCAACTGAGCGAACATTTATTTGTAAGGGCTCGATTAAATTCAACACATACGTAACATATCCCCATATTGGGATGTTTTTCGAGTATTCACTGGAATTTTACAGCAAGCTCATTCATTACCAAATCACGTACCTTCGGGATTTAACCGGATATAGCTCCTCGTTCAAATGCCTTCGGGACATAGCCCGGTTTTAGTAACTCACACAATGCCTTCGGGACATAACCCGGATTTAACAACTCGCACGAATGCCTTCGGGACTTAACCCGGATTTAGTATCTCGCACAAAGGCCTTCGGGGCTTAACCCGGAATTTGTATCTCGCACAAAAGCCTTCGGATCTTAGTCCGGATATATTCACTTAGCACAAAGCCTTCGGGACTTAGCCCGGACAGCATTCAATTAATCATGCACATCTAACAATAATTCATGGCACATTCATATTTCATTTTCATTTGCGAAACTCAAACACAAGGCACATATCGTCCTTGCACATTCGGCTCAATAGCCACACATAGAGCATGATTTAATCACATCGTAATTTAAGCTCTCTTACTCAAGAACTTACCTCGGGTGTTGTCGAACGATTCCGCTAACTATTCGACCACTTTTTCCTTCCCTTTATCGGATTTATTTCCCCTTTGCTCTTGAGCTTAATTAAACAAATAAATTGATTTCATCATTTAGGCATCAAAAAGATGAACACAAGGCACTTAGCCCATATTTATACATTAGACATTAAAGTCTCATACATGCAAAAATCATGCATCAACACAACATATTAGCTAATTTCTTTCCCCTTGGCCGAATATGCATGTCTATTTTTGGGATCGATTTCAACACTTAATACACACATATACACACTAGTAAAGCATCCTCCCCCTTTTCATCAATTTAACACATGCATTGCTCATTAACATGCAAAGTTACATAATGCCTTAGCACACATCTTGCTAGCCGATTCTTCTCCATTTAGCAACCAATGCACATATGTGCTCACACAAAAATGCTAAAAAGGAGGTTCAAGATCATCAAGCCATCATCACATGTATCATTAACAAGCTTCATATTTTGCATGCAATGGCATTAACACAACCTCCACCTAGGCCGAATCTTAACTCATCCTCATGCCTCATCACCACAACATCAAACACCAACCAAGAATGATGCATCCATGGTCAAGTGCCATTTCCATCACATAGCAAGATTTAGACCATGGGCTAGGTAGAACTCAAGCTAACAACTAAAACATGCATGCATCTCATGGAACATCATCAAACATACCTTAGCCTAGCTACATGCATGGCCGAATCTCTTCACCTTTCTTCTTCTTTCCTCCTTAAAATTTTTGGCCAATGATGAACCAAAGGATGAGAAAATTTTTTCATTGTTTTTCTTTCTAATTTAGGCTAAATGAAGGTGAGAAAAGGATGAACAAAGATCTTCTCCTCTATTTTCTTTAGCTCACGGCAATGGGGGGGGAAAGAATCAACTACACACTTTTTTTTGTGTATTCATCATACTCCTTTTCATTATTTAATTTCCATGCCTATTATTTTATTTTTTTCCACCCATGATGCACCAACAAAACATGTCTATGACATGTCTTGGCCATCAAACTTGGTCTACCATGCTTGTCATGGCCGGCCACTACTAGTAGGGGGAATTTGACATGCAAGTCCCCCTTTGTCCACATGCACTAATAGGTCCTCACACATTGACCTATCACATTTAGAATTTCTCACATAAGTCCTATTGACTAAATTCACATGAAATCGACCAAATTGAAGCTTGAAATTTTCACACATTCATAATTACATATTCTAGACAATAAGTATCACATTCAAACATTTCGGTGACTCGGTTTAGCGGTCCCGAAACCACTTCCCGACTAGGGTCAACTTTGGGCTGTCACAAGTTTGATGTTATTCTTGGTTTGGATTGGTTAACGCGCATGATGCGGTTGTGAATTGCAAAGCAAGACTATCGATTTGAGGTGCGCAAATAACGAAATAATCCGAGTTGAGTCTGCGGACTTAAGGGGGTTGCCAGCTGTAATATCAGCAATGTTGGCCCAGAAATATGTAAGGAAAGGGTGCGAAGCATACCTCGCGTATGTACTTGATGACAAGGAGTTAGAAAAGAAACCCGAATCGGTGCCGGTGGTTTGTGAATACCCGGATGTTTTTCCTGAAGAGTTACCGGGTTTGCCACCTGTTCGGGAGGTAGAGTTGGTATTGAGCTTGTACCTGGAACTACGCCTATTTCGATCGCTCCGTATCGTATGGCACTAACCGAGTTAAAAGAGTTGAAAGCTCAGTTGTAAGAATTGACGGATAGAGGTTTCGCTCGACCGAGTTTCTCACCTTGGGGTGCACCAGTATTGTTCGTGAAAAGAAGGACGGAACCATGAGGTTGTGCATTGAGTATCGTCAACTGAATAAAGTGACGATAAAGAATAAGTATCCGTTACCGCGTATTGATGATCTGTTCGATCAATTAAAGGGAGCATCGGTGTTTTCAAAGATAGATTTGAGATCGGGTTATTATCAGTTGCGGATTCGAGATTCGGACGTACCCAAAACTGCTTTCAGAACGAGGTACGGTCACTACGAGTTCTTAGTGATGCCGTTTGGGCTCACTAATGCCCCTGCGTGTTTATGGATTTGATGAATCAGATCTTCAGATG